>NW_023460245.1:39594-40039 GCF_013731165.1 Rhagoletis pomonella
GGCAATACTGGTGTTAAGTACGCGTGGTAAAATAACTTGTAAACTGTTAAGCCCACAACGAAAGGGTGAGTGCTGCGCGATTAGCTCCCCCTTCTGATTCTCTACGGCGCATATTTAATTTAGTTTTGCCCAGAGAGAGCTTTTAGCTTTTGCGCGTAAATATAAAATATATAAACATATTAGAAAAGCTCTGTTCGTGGGCTGCACCACTGATAAGCAGAGAGAGCTGTTAGTGTTCATCCATATAAAAGAGAGCCGATAAGAAAGAGCTTCAAAACCCTTCTCCCGTAGAGTAGAACTGGACTGTCAGGGAGAGGTTATACTCTATGCGCGTACATATAAGAGCTATAATATGTTTTTTAAGCTTTTCGAAAGAATACGGTTTTTGATGATGAACGCCGCCTTATACGCGTACAATACTTTTTAAAGCTCTCATATTGTTTTT
>NW_023460246.1:0-40009 GCF_013731165.1 Rhagoletis pomonella
ACACTCATTTGTAGTTGCTACTATATGTATGTATGTATGTTTTCAATGTACTTCATTGCACCTACCCCATAGGAAAATATGGAAGTAGTAGAGGATTAGCGAAACATCAGTAAAAGCTTTTCCTACGAACAATTGTAGCAACAAAGAAAATAAGGGGCGCACGCAACCGTTGAGGAAAATAAAGTTTTATGGAATTTATTTAAATGGAAGCGTTAAGCAACGAAGATGTTTATTAAAAGAGTTTTGCAACTTGGAGACTACTTAACTTTTGTCGAGTTAGGTTACTTGCCATGTAATCATAATGGTAGGATAAAGAAGTCGGCTCAGACTTTGAAGATAACTCAATTATCGTTATACCTAACTGGGATACAACATCCCAATACACCTGTTCTGCACCGCTGTTAACTCCGAGGAACATTTTAGTCTCTTTGTCAAATTTTCAATAATCCAGGTGCAGCGTGCTGACACAAGAAAACAAGATTCCGGGAATGATCCAGTGGCCAGACGTATTACACATTCCTATTTTTCTGACAGAACTTAACTTAGAATGACATCAAGAAAGTGCTCCCATCGTTCATATGAATTGCGGCACAATTAAGAAATAAACGTATTTTCAAAGGACCGTGATTAACTGAGTATAGAGACCCTTTCCTTCCACTGGAGGTCACAGAATGCTCGACCATCAAGCTAGTACCCGCAGAAAGCCCACTAGATGATTTTCACTGGAAATCTAACTACTATTGGAGAGTGCAGCGTACTCGATATTTGCTCTGAATGCCTGTTTTATTTTTCTGAACGGAACTAGCCTTCGGATTTTCGGCACCGTTTAAAGAGTTTTGATGTTTTGTTGTGTATGTCCATAACCGGTCCGACGAGCGGCTGAAAAGCATTGCTTCGTCTGTGAAACCGTTAGCCGAGTGAGGCTAATAAATCTCCAGAAACCGCCCCGTATTCCCGGTAATATACTATAGAGTCGATCATGTCGATAACGATGTCTAACCTGCAAATAGTGTTTACCAGATATTGAGAAACTGGTCCTAAGACTTTACGACGCTTAAGATGTCTAGTGAATCCCTTTGTTGTTTTTTACGGTGACAGGTAACAAAATCAACGGAAATAAGGTCAATTGATGCTATTTCGGCTACTGGTGCGAAAAATTATAACCTTTTCAAAATCGAAATAAAATCCCCCTTTCAAACATTAAATTTGTGTAGCTTCGCGGCGGCCCGCGTCCGCGCGCCATACCGACACTGAGGTTTTGGCATCTTTTTCATCTATATAAAAACACTTACGGGGCATTCATATTTCACGTACGATGCACGAATATTTTTTTCTTTGAATCGACATACCTTAAGCATTGTTGACGCTATTTCCATTTGAATTAAAAAATAGCATCATTTACTTTTTTTCCAAATTTTTGGTGACATTATTGCTCTTTGATAATAACGTAAATTAAATTTATTTCGCAAAACTATGGGAAATAGTGTCAATTGACATTATTTCCGTTGATCTTGTTGCCTTACACCTTTTTTACATTGTTTCAAGTATCAAAATATTTGCTCATAAAATTTCCTTATGGGTCGATATTTACGTAAGCAGCAGCTAGCTTTCTACTCTCGCATGCAATGCAAAATGAAATTAAATAGTTTAGCGACCACTACTAATTCCACTTCCTATTGCATTTTAGTTGTTTTTATATCAGATGGAGGGGAAGCGCATAGTAAAAGCCATTTGGTTAGGTTTTTATTTCGACTTCGTTTTATCCAATTGTTTCTTTAATATCTCTCGAATTGGTTAAATGATAGTTTGCATTTATTTTTTTATGTGGGTTTTTGTGGTAACTGCCACTGACTGGTAATAATTGAAATTGCTGTAAAATGCATAGCTGATCTCAGCGAGAAAATAACTTCTGTTAAAAATGTCAAAATAAGAAGCAATCTAAAACGAGATTCCAGTTCAATTAGTCTCATCGTTTATGCTTAACGTTAATAAGTCCATAAGACTAAAACCTTAAATAAGGTCAAGTAAGCAAGTAGAGCTTCGCAGATGTATGTAAAATTTACATTGAAACATTAGCGTCTTCACTTTGAAACTACCTTTCATGTACAGGTTACTGCAGAGTAGACCAACTGACATTTCAACAAAAAAAATTTATGTGCAGCTTAGAATGCATTACTGGAATCGAAGCGGTAATAGCCTTGCATTTTTACAACCTGCCTAACCGTAAAACCATACGAGTTTACAAAGGCGAAAGTTGTATTCTTACTAAAAAGAGGCAGGGCCGCTTAAGGGAAACCGAAGGATTTCAGGCCTATAAGCCTCACTATTTTCTTTCTTAAAACTCTAGAGAAGCCAGGGTCGGATCCAGAAAATTATTTCGGGGGGGTTTCCTAAATTTTTATGAACCTCATATCGATTTGTATTTTTATTAAATGAATTTTTCGCAACTATTAGTAAAATGATTTTTGTCACAATATTTAACAATGTTTTATTTTATAACATTACTAGCTTATACCCGCGGGTTTCCGCCCACGTTTTTATACAAATACGGAAAATAAGTTAATGATGTTATATTCCATTTCTGTGCCCATTTTGTTATAGCTCGCTATTTTTTAAGCGAGTTAAGGTATTTAGGCTATGAAGTTCTGCGCGCTAGGCATACGAGAGATATCAATCCCTCTAAGTTTACCTTAAAATGGTTCCAGGGATACGCCGCGTGAACGTGTAACCTTCTTGGAGGTGCCACGGCGAAGCTAATATTTCCAACTCAAATTTAGTAGCCTGGCCTTGATAAAATACCACTTCTCATTACTGTAGCAAATGCCTCAAGAGGTATGAATGCATCATGACAGCTGTACATTATAAGGCCGAACCCGGCTCTCCCTTTTCCATTAAATGCAAATTTTTCTGTAAGTACGGCACTTATAAAATAAATCTCCATAACAAATTTAAAATACTTCCAGAGATTTTCTATCCTTCCAGAGATATGCATTAAGAAATTTTTAGTATGTACGGGAGGCGACGTGCCTCCTTTTTTAATAACTCACATTTTTTCCAAGAGCTTCCAGGGATATGTGGCAAGAAAAAGTCAATTTGTACAGGAAGTGCCACGCCCCTTTTTCTTATAACCCTAATCTTCTTCCATGAATTTAGAATTGATTTTACATGCCCCAGTACCAAGTCCTGGTACTCTACCTTGAACACCTCTAAAGATATGCAGTATAAAACAGTAAATTTGTACGGGAGGTACCATGCCCCCTTTTCGACAAATTTTCGCAAATTTTTCTCCATGAGTATGGAATTAATTTTGTATACACATCTCGGGTAAATACCTCATAGCACCAGCATAGAAAAATCAATTTGCATGGGAGTTGCCACACCACCTTTTCCAATAACTCTCATTTTTCTCCATGAGTATGGTATTAGTTTCACATACGTACATACATATGTATTTCCATACCAAGAGTAATTTACCCAAACATTTGAAGAGATATGCAATATGGAACTTTCAGTCAGTATGGGAGGTGCTACGCCTCTTTTCCAAAAACGTCCATTTTTCTTGTGAGTATGAATATGATTTCACACATTGTTGGCAAAATGTTAATCTGACTAACGATTAAAATGTTAATCGCGTTTGACGATTAAAATTAATTATTCGTTATCAACTGTACGATTAATGATTAAATTTTTTTAGTCGTTTATCGGTGTCTGCGATTACGATTAATTAATTTTAATCATTAATCGTCAATCCAATTAAAAACAAAATCTGATTAAGTTGTCATTTTGTCCGAATTTGAAACCAAACACCAGTTATAGTAATTATTTTGTATTTTACGCTTATAAAAAGCACATAATAAAAAAAAACAATTATAATTATTGTTATTAGTAATACATAAACTGGGAACTTTTACAAACCTAGTTTATAAAACGTTTGTTGGTATAGAGCTTAATGAAAATGCACACCAAATTGCTCAGATTGGGGAGGAAACCCAACTTAGCCAGACCGGATTGACTTGCTTTGTGTGCACAGGAAAATTCCAGCGTAAATTAATTAATCACCAAACCTACTTGATCAAATTAAGAGTTAATGATAAAAACTTTTTTTTTTTAATCGCGGTTACGATTAACTGTTTAACTGTTAACTGTTAAATCAGATTAAAATTAATCATGATTAACTATAAGCAGATTGAATTCAATCGAATTAACTAATTGATTAAAAAATCAATCGAATAATGTCAACATTGATTTCACATACATATCTCTATACCAAGTTCCAGTTTTCTCCCACAAATACTTCCAAAGACATATATGTAATATGAAAATTTCAATTTGTATGGAAGGGGCCTTGAGTTATCGGAATTACTTTCAGTCTAACGCCATCCTTGCGAAATCCGTAGTAAGTGTACCAAATTTCGTTTTGATTGGGAGACCGGTTAAGGAAGTAGCCTATTTTTCAATCCAGTTAATAAACCATCTGTGAGCAAAATTTCATTTTCAAACAGGGGGCAATTCTTAAAAAAGTAATCCAGGTCATAAGCTATATAAGTGTGCAAACTTTAATGCAAATCAGTTCAGTCATTTCCGCGTATTAATTTAATTAAACTTTTCTAATAGGTGGCAACTCCTAAAATAGTAGCCTGTTTTCCAACGTAGGTCATAAGCAGGGAACGGATTTTATGGAAATTGCCTTTTTTTCTGCTAAAGAGATAGAGCATATTCGATTAAGAATGTCCACGATTTAGCTTTCCCTGATTCCATATATACACATTTGATGTTGCCTTTTTTTGCCTTTTTTAAGATATTTGCCTTTTCTACCTTTAAAAAAATGATTATAGCAATTACAATTTTTTTTAAAGAATACAAAATATACACATGCCCATGCGGCTTATAGAAGGGCAGGGACCTCTTGCCAAATTGGTGTTGGAAAAATTCTACGCGGTTTCTCAGCTAACGTAGGCTTGGAGACAATAAGGGGTTTGGATAAAATTGTAAAGGGCGGAGAAAACGCCCTTATTCCTGATAATATGAACATTTCAAACGTTCCATATTTAAATTGGGCTCCTCTTGTATCAACTTGCGTCGAGCGCACATTTAGTACATTCAAGGATTTTCTTCGCGAAAATCGTATGAAAATGCTGCCAGAAAACTTCAAAATGCATCTTGTGGTTCAATGTTACTACAACTATACAGCTTAAAGTTTTATGAGTTTGAAACTCGAAAGGATAAAATAGTCAAAGATTCAAAGTACAATTTTTTCATATAATGAAACTAGTTCATAGTTTTTCTCTTTTTACTTGTAATATAAACATTTCTAAAATAAATGTATTTTTTTATTGTTCTTCGTATTTTCTGTCTTTTTTTAGTGCCTTATTTTGATTTTTTTGCAATACCTAGTGCCTTTTCCTGCCTTTTTCGCTATTTTGGTTTGCCTTTTTTGCAATACCTAGTGCCTTTTCCTGCCTTTTTCGCTATTTTATTTTGCCTTTTGCAGCCTATTTCGTTATTTTATTTTGCCTTTTTTATAGGTTTTTAGGTCCTAAAAATCCGTTCCCTGGTCATAAGCTATCTCTGTGCCAAATTTCATGCAAATCCGTTCAGAAGTTTCCGCGTATTAATTTAATTAAACTTTTTACCAGGTGGCAACTCTTAAAAAAGTATCCCATTTTCCAACCTAGCTCATAACCTATCTGTACGCAAACTTCCATGCAAATCAGCTCAGTAATTTCCGGGTATTAATTTAATTAAACTTTTCTAATAGGTGGCAACTCCTAAAATAGTAGCCTGTTTTCCAACGTAGGCCATAAGCTATCTCTGTGCCAAATTTCATGCAAATCCGTTCAGTCGTTTCTGCGTATTAATTTGATTAATTATTGTAACAGGTGGCAACTCTTAAGAAAAGTAGCCTATTTTCCAATCTATATAGGTAATAAGCTATTTGTGTGCAAATTTTCATATAAATCCGTTCAGTCGTTCCCGCATATTAAATAAATTAAACTTTTTAACAGGTGGCAACTCTTAAAAAAATAGCCTATTAACCAATCTAGCCCATAAGCTATCTGCGTTCAAAATTTCGTGCAAATCCGTGCAGTCGTTTCCGCGTAATGATTTCCCAAACATCCAAACATACAAACTTTCACATTTATAATATTAGCCGTGTTTCATTTGTCCAGAAATTTATGCTATTAGCTTATTTTGTATGGAGTACTTACCCAACATACTTATATTGGCTTATGAAAAGCTATCTTGGCTTGTATATTGAACAAGAGGCATTGCCATTCAGCATCAGAAATTTTCTCCTTCAGCCAATCAGAAAGAGGCAAAAACTTACTTTGACACTATTTGCAGTCAAACAACTGTCAAAATTAGGCTAACATAGGAAATAAGCTAATTTCGTTTTATTTGACCAAGATTTAGTTATTTGCTTGTGATGGTTGAATAAAACATGCCTATTATAGTAAGATATCCAATCTTCTTGGTTTTTTTGACATAATGTCGATAACATTTTCGTTCGTTGCTTCCACGTCTCGGTGCACGTTCAACAACGCTAGATCGTTCAATCGATCATCGCCTGTTTTACTTCGTAGATAAGTTTTCAATCTGCGCAGAGATGAAAACGAGCGTTCGCTTGAAGCCATTGACACGGGAAGAGTTGCGCAATTTGTAGCAACAGATGTATGGGTACAATTGTTTGTTGCAGTTATTGAGAGCATCAGTAAATGATTTTGCTCTTTTTTCCACCGCCTACAAACCAGTGTTGCCACTTTACTACAATTGTGGTAGATCTACCACATTCTGGGCCATTTTACAATTCTACCACAACTACCACATATTTTAAAAAACTACCACAATTTTACTGAAATAAAATTATTAACCTAATTTGAAAAATGTTTTTTTCCATCATTTGTTCCTCCTCAATATGAATTTAAATGTCAAGAAAATTTATTGTGAATTTTGTGTTAGTCGAAGAGCTGAAGGTGCTGCCGTTTCAAAATTTCTATTGCGTGCGTGAAAGATAATCTGCACATACATGAAGCGATTTTCTTAGAGACTCGACATCGCCTGAGAATACGAATATTTTGTTGATTTTTGGTTGATTTTCGCTTTTAGTCATAAATTATTGTTATACTTATGTATCTATATGTATGTGACAATTTCCCCTATATGATAGTTATATATATATCTCGATTCCTAGACGTGACCCAGCGAAACGTCGGGACACGTATAACTTCTTTTTTACCGATATAACTTTCCCCGGTAGTTTGAACCCTTCCCGATCACTGCCCCTACCATTTGTCTCACAGTGTTATAAGGAAATACTTCTGAGATCTGATGAATTGAATTTAGTGTAGTAAAAACACATAAAATATTTACTCTTTATATTTTCCAATCACTTTGTACATAAATTAAAGGCTTAAATATATGTTCCGAAAATTTCGGGGGCGAATATCTTCACCGGAATATAAAAACCTCCCATCCTTTTCTACGGGGTCACCGTATGGTGGTCTGCGCCAAACAAGACCTTGTCCATAGCCAAGGTGGAACGAGTGCAGAGGACGGCTGTCATGCTCGTCAAGGGAGCACTGCCCACTAAATCTCTGGAAATAATTAAAATTTTCCACCTGTGGATCTCTACGGCAAATACGATCCAGCCGAGGAGAGCTCAGATTCGGGCACGCAAAGGTACTTGAAACTCTACCGAATAATCTACGATAGCTAGATAATACCACTCCTTTAATACGTTTAGACAACCAATTCTCCATAAAAATTCCAGAGACAAACGAATAGGAAGGGGCCACAGACTTAAACCTGTGGGCAAAAGCTATACATAGAGATGGTTCCAAGCTAAACGAAAAAGTGGGTAGCGCGATTTAGTCCGGTGAACTCTCGTAAAACCTCACTACCATTGTAGCGTTGATCAATCAGAGTTAAACGCCACAATGGAGGCCGCTCGGAGGCTCATAACCTTCGCCTTCTAAGACGGCCTGACAACCAGGCTGCTTTCAAATCTCTTAAACCTATTGAAACTACGTCCACAGTAGCCACAGAATGCAGGAAGACTCTCAACCTGCTGACATCGAAATGCTCCTTGACTGTTGTAGGGGACAATCAGACATTCCTGGCAACTACTTAGTCGACGAGCTGGAAAGGAGGGGGACAGACAAACCTCCTGCAAACACAGATAAAGGCCGAACTCGTCAAGGAAGTAAATACCAGGTGGGCTGTGGAAACCACCTGCTATACTATCAGGCAAATTTGGCCAAGGATTGATGTAAAGTGATCCATAGCTCTCGCTCGACTCGACCGTTCTTCTCTCAGATTAGTTGTCGGGGTAATCGCCGGACACTTCCTGTTGCACACGAACGAGTTTTGTGGCACTTACACCCTGGCCAACACGCGCAACTAAGCCACTTCAACCTAACCTAACTACTTCGATAACATGGGCAGCTTAGTGGAAACTCCAATGCATAATTTGCTATGACTCGTGAGGACTTGAAAGCATAGGACAGATCTAGGAAAAATTACTTCCAGGGAAACAAAGTAAACACCTAATCTAATCTAACCTAGAATTCTTTACTTGTTTACTTTTTTACTGTGGTTGCATATAACATTTGAATCTATATTAGATACAATTGGCGGTTACAGCTTTTAAGTAAGTTAGTTTTTCTACTCATAGTTCTACGTCTCTTCTTGGCTGCCTGAAATCTTGCAGCCAACCCAGCTACTGCAACTTAAAACATTTTTCAAATCTTCAATGAAACCATGAGTCTTTGGCAGCTACTTTTCTTCATGCTCGGTTTCAGCTGTCATCATTTTTCATTTATGTCTATATGTATGTATATGAATATGTGCTTATGTATGTATTTAAATATTTCAGAGGCGGATCCAGGATGGGGAGGGGGGGGACCTGTATAACAAAAAAAGAAAAAATATAGGCGCATTCCGCCACAAATTAAAAAAAAAATGATTCAAATTTTTTTTTTAAATATAAGGTTTTAAATTTTTCAAAGATCTGACCTCTGACCCCCTATAGCATCTGTAATATAAGTTTGCACAAAAAAAAGTTATATACCGTTTAAATAAGAGCAAAAGGCGGACCACGAATATGTTTTTACTTTTTTTTTTATTTGTTTACATAAGTAATTAAAACATAGTAATTAAAAATAATTTTTTACCAAAGGGCCTATTTCGAACTCCGAAGGCCCATAGCTCGATTTTGGGGGCTAACTTCGAAAAACGGAGAAATTACTTTTTTAATTTTGACACAATCTCTCAAAAAAAAAGAGAATTGGTTTGGTCCAATCCTAGCCGAGCGCTGTACAGTGTAATTTTTATGAAAACTTAAAGAAAATACTGATAGTTTTTTTTCTTGTTTCGTTCTGTTTCATGACTTTTTGGTAATCATTGCTTGGTCCCTGATCCCTATATTAAAAATAAAGCAGTGCAATTAACTGGGTTGGGCGTGTGCTGAGAGAATTGAAAAATTATGTTTTTGTCATTAAGGTAAAAATACCGCGTTTGGAACGAGTACCAGTTTTAAAACGATAATATACATTTTTGTAGAAAAAAAGAATTAAGCCGCCCTGTGAACCCTGCAACATCGTGAGCACTCACAAAATTGAGCAATTATTGACCGTATCTGCGTCCGCATAACAAGAATACGCCCCAATATTTGTATCATATCATATTATAACACACTGCTTATCAGTTCTTCGAATTCATTGAATTTTCAAAATTTTCAAATTACTCAATTTTCAAGTTTTACTTGTTTTTGTTGTATTTTCGAATTTGTACTATTTTACATAGTTGAAGGTCACAGCAGGTTTAAATATTCTCGCAGGTTTAGAAAATAATTCCTATGAAATTTTTAAATTTCTTGAGATTTCTTATTTTCAGGATAATTTCCACAATTTCAAAAACTATCGAAATCAGGGAGATTCTGGAAATTTTGGTAAAACGAGAATATTTTGAAATGTATCTACAAAATTATTGAGATTATAGAAATTTTTATATTTTCCAAAATTTTGAGAATTTTATTTATTCTGAAATCCATCCTAAAATGTAAAGATGTGAAACATCACAAATTGACGAAAAAATCTTTCGTGCATGGTACTTGCGTATAAAACCTTGAAAATTCTTAGAATTCTAAAATAGAATAACATTTTTGGAAAGCTCGAAAAATTTTCCACTTTTTTCACTTCAGTACATACTATTTTAGTATGTTATTCACGATATATGTATGTTGAAAAAACATTTCTCCATCCCCCCCCCAAGAACTGTTGCTGGGTCCGCCCCTGAATATTTAGATGAAAGTTGCAAGGCAGCCCGAATGCGTGTATTTTCCTCTGCATGCTGTTGCGTTGGTGTGCGTCGAGTGCATTCATTATATTTTTATTGTTATTGCAACTGCTATTACAACTATTTTTGTAAGTATGTACATATGTATGTATGTATTGTACGCAGTTGCTACTGTTTACTTTTTGGGTTTTGTTTTATTTCGTTTTTTTTTCATTTCGTGGCTTTTATTATTACTATTTTTTTCCTAAGCACTTCTTTGTTGCTTTCTTTTGCTACTTATTTTGCGTTTTTCGTTTTATATTTTCAGTCTAACTCGCCTGCTTACGTCTTTCCCTCTACCTCCCTACACTTTGTGACATTTTATTTATTGTTTTCTTGAGATGCAGCTGCTGCCGCTTCTACGCTTTCTTCCATTTTCATCTACATATTTATGTACCATGTTTGTTTGTTGCTATTACTATTTCTTGGCACATCCTTGTTGTCAACAACAATTGTAGAAAACAACTTACAGCAATAATAGAAACGATACACAATAGCATTGTGGCAAGTGGGAACAAAGGCCGTGATGACGAGATAGACGACGACGACGACGACGGCGGCGGCGGAGGCGGCGGAGGCGGCGGCGGCAACAAATGCAGATGCAGCTGCAGACACTTCAAAGTAAACAGTTGTTTGTGGCAAGTTTTTAAATGCCAAATGCATAAGCGTATGTGCATATGTATGTAGGAGTGCGTGTGGGTGCGCATTTGTGTTTGTGTGTAAATCGTGTGCCGTTAAAATGCAAGAAAACAATAAAATAAAAAAAGCAAAAAGCAACCACAGCAGTGCTATCAAATTGCAAGTTGTGTGGTAAGTGCCATTGCCACTTTACTTCACAAACTCACTGAATTGGTCAGTTACACTTTACCGTCATCACTACCTCCGATAGTTTTGCTGGATGTGCAGCAGGACCGGCTGCTACTGCTGCGGTTACGATGAACCGTAATAGTGCATTGCAGTAGCGGATGTGGCACCTCAGTATATCCAGTAAACAAACTTAGCTATTTTTTTCTCGCCAAGTTTGGTCCCCATAAAGGACTAGTGTTGCAAGCAACGTTTTTTCGGCAATTAGGGTGTTGTGCAGCTATTTAATGTGGTGAAAATTATTTAAGCACTGGGGAGATTTATTCACATGGAATTGGAGATTGGGCTAATAGATTTATTTTAAATAAATTGTGAATCTGCGAAAATATCTTTTCAGCAAATGGATACACTTTTTAACCTTTTTCCCGAAAATTTACATACGGGCTCGAAAATATGCGAGTAACATTAGGTTTTTATAGTAACAGTAACATTGCAGCGAGAGCGTAAAAGCAAAATAGAGCGTTAAATTGAGAAGAAGAAAAAACTAGCAGAAGAACTTATTGAACACAAAACTAGCAATAGCTTGCAAGTGAACAGTTGTTGCACTGCTTTGACAATCTGCTGTAAACATTTTACTATTTATAAATCAGTTTTAAACTCTTTGCTTTACACACAAGCACTAACACTGTCCAGTACATCATTAATATTTTTGTTTCCACTCATTTTACTTTTGTTTGTGCCAAGGCGAATCAATATAAGGTGATTGCAGGAGTACAAAAACAAAAATTTACATGTATTTTGTTTTTGCTTTGGCGGCATAAACTGTCAAAACCTGTAAGTGTGAGTAGAAATTCAAACAAAATTTTTCAATTTGATATCAGAAGCCGTGCGGCGAAACACATACACAAAATCAACTGAGCTAGTAACACCACTTTTTATATATTCTTTTGACATTTATTCTTCTTCTTTTTCTGCTAGCTAATTTCTGCTAGTAAAAATTTCACTAGCAAGAATTTGCAGCTCTCTCGTGTTGTTACGCTCTCGATTCAGTGCTCTCTTGCAAATTTTTGGGTTATCATACACTTTTCCAGTAAAAGTTTGCAGGTTCCAGTACAAATTAGTACTGACTATTGGTAACTATACAAAGCTATTCAAATATCGTCGCCTCGATGGAAAATTGCCGGAAGCGTCATTTTGACAATTTGTGGTTTTGGATATCTTCTTTAGTTTCCGACTAATTGACTAAAATTTTTTCGGTTATTTGGTACAAATTGCGTTAGTATTGCTGTCGTACTAAACTAATCAAGATCTTTTAAATAGAGTTATCTGTTCTTCTTTAGTTTCCGACATATTCAGCTTTATCATGAGTTTCATTTTCTAGAACCGGGTCACTTTTCGTTTGCGTGTGTTCACTACAGGTGGATGAAAAAATTGTTGGCGAAATTTTGTTCGGGCGAAACTCACGATTAGGCTGATTAGTAAAAAGTATGGTTAATTTATAAAAATTGTTATCACATTTTGGCGTATATCACTAAAACTGACTGCAAATTTTTTGACAAATGTCGTATACGACAAAATTTTATTAAACTCATAAATGGTTGACACTAAACTAAAAAAAATAAGATAATTTAAGAATTTCATGAACTAGTACATAGCATTCTCCGACACTTTGGAGAAAATCTGTAGTCGTGTTTCTGAGAAATTGCATTCCAAACTTCAATCGTGAGTTACCGAAAGTAACTTGTGACAATCTTTTATCCAGGGATCTACATAAATTATAATTGTCATTATTTTCGCAGTTGGAGTATATGCCAGACGAGTAACAGGTATATACATACAAGGATACCTAAATTAGCGCGTTGAACTTGTATATTTATCTCTCTCCAACGCATTAATTCTATATACGTAGGTACCAACGCCTGACAAAGTTATATCTAAATTTAATAATGGCTCTATGACAAAATATTCATGGAATGTATTCGTAGATTTTTATTTACTTCATTTCATACATTAGCATTGATGTTTTGTTTTTCATACATTAGTATTGATGTTTTTTACTAAATACCAGGAATAAATATTTAATAAAAAACTATTTCATTTAAGCTTAACCAACTTTTAGTTGCTCGGAGCTAATTTTGGAACGCTTCACGAAATATTTCATAGACAGTAAATGCAACCCTGGGTGCATCATTAACGAGCTGAAAAACCAAACAAATAAAAAAATTCCATCTGAACCAATATTCCCAAAAATTATAAAGCAAAACAAAAACCATTTTTTCCAATTTATGCACTGTTATTTTTATTATTGCAATACATTTTCGCAGCTCTTCAAACATTTTCCACATTGTGCTTTTAGGGCTAGTAGTTTCCGACCCCATTTGCTCGTTTTTTTTTCAATTCTGAATTTAGGCTAGGCTTCATTGGAACTTACTGTGGGTGCAAACAGACCACATTTTGTAAACTGAATTGTGATATTTAATTTTATTTTATAATGAAAAATGAATTTAATGCGCAATTTTTTAAGTTGACTAGATGTAAGACAACTTTTAATTTTCTTTATATATTGCATGCTTTAGTTTTAATTGTTTAAGTTAAGTTGTAAAGGTGAAAATAGGCCTCCTGGGCAACCGAGCACATTAAAAAAAATCGGTAACTCGCGTAAAAGCATACCTCACAAGTGGTGTGGAAAATGCAAGAACAAATATAAATGGAATAATTTTCGAAATTATGAAATGGTTATTGGTATTTTCCATCTCAAAGGGGGTGATTAATTTGAACGTTATTTAAGCTGCCTTTACACGGTCGATTTTTATCGTTTAACCAAAATCTACCCGTGTAAATTGCAATTCAACCGTAAAATGTAAGCGTTTTGGCTAGTCGATATCTTAAGTAAATTATCCAGTCGACAGAAATCGACCCGTGAAAAGGCAACTTCAAGAATTTTTTAATTTTCTTTTTTTTTTTTTGCTTGAGCGTCTTTTGAAGATGTGCCAAATTATATTGTCGCCTTAAATACAAAACAACAATTTCTTTAAGCCATCTTGTGCAGCAATTTGTTGATCTTATCCTCACGGCTACCGAAATCACCAACCTCAACGTAGTGATTAGCCTTCTTGCGCCAGCCTCGGGTTGATGTGTTGAGCTTGAATAGCAACAGGAAGTTGGGGGCTTTCTTGAAGTGAAGTGAATCAACGCGCTTCGCGAAATTTGCGTTCGATCACAAAGCAGAGATTGGGACACGC
Source organism: Rhagoletis pomonella (assembly GCF_013731165.1). Taxonomy (NCBI): domain Eukaryota; kingdom Metazoa; phylum Arthropoda; class Insecta; order Diptera; family Tephritidae; genus Rhagoletis; species Rhagoletis pomonella. The sequence goes on from NW_023460246.1 coordinate 14,382, forward strand.
TTGACCATTCCACGTTTGTACATCAATTCACAAACTGATTTAAGATTTGGATAACCCCATATAGGGGTTCGGCATACGTAGCATATTAATGGTTGCCTTGCTCAATTTGATGAACACACCGTTTTAATGTGGCGAAGACAGAACTGTAAAACTACGCACTTTTTGTGCAACTTTGTTGATACCGCGGATGCGGATCACAAAAGCCAATTTGGATTTTTCAGGCCCGTCGAATTGGCCGCATTTCTTTGCCACAGCGTTACTCCATCTCACGGCGTCCATCACCGAGTTTTCTTGTTTGATATTTCTCAGCATGCACCAAGTTTTCACATTTACGGAGTGCAATCACAGCAGAGCGCTTTAGTTTACGTTTGATCAGGGTAGCAATTTGCTGACCTGCTCTTGCTGAACTGCAGCTTCGCCTCGGGGACAGGAGGCAGCTTCCTGGAAGGTTGTCTGCCCTTTGCTTGCGGTTTCTTACCGGCCCATGATGGCAGTCATCTTAACTTGTTACTTAGCACGTTGAAAAGGCGAAAAAAAGTTCGCCAAATGTTTGGAGCACATCGTAAATGAGCCACTCGATTTATAACATTTCTATAAGCAATTTAATTAAATACTTGTATACATAGATATGCTGCAACCATGCACTTACTTTCCCAAATTCCATCCTGTTTATCGGCATAATTTTCCAAATATGCCAGCTACTTCATTACTTATTACTAAATTTTCCAACTGCACCTTCTTTGTTGGCTCGACATATCCTTTAAAGAAAATTCACATTAAACAATAGAAATCGCAAAAATTAGCAAATAAAATACTTGCTTTGTTTTGTTTTGTTGTCAAATTTCTGAGAAATATGAATTCACCACGATGCGATACAGAAAGAACAAGGACCAGGGATGTAATTTTAAGTAAATCTATTATTCAGTGGCAAGGCGCAGAGCGTTCGGGGCAGCAATATTAATTTGTATCAAATATAACATTAAACGGTGGTTCTAATACATTTTTTGATATTATTAACCAGAGTACATACATTATATGGTATTTCTTTCAAAATTAATGTACTATATGAACTTTTTTTTTCAAATATTTCTTAAGTTTCTTTCATGAGTGATGAAAAGCAACCATGCGTGTAAGAAATTGTGTGCTACCTAAAATTTCACCTCTGGAAACTTTATCCCCATAAAGGACTTCACCACAGTTTTTTTACTGGATATACTGAGTGTGGCACATTGCACGTTGTAACAATGGGCCGCGTCGCTCCGTCAGCCAGTTGCAATCGAGAGTTTTCATGATTTCCTGCACTTAAGCAGCCCAAGCACAGGCAGCAGCAGCAGCAACAGCAGTATAGCCGCAGTTAGAGGCAAGAAGTGCATGGCTGGCTAAAGAATACATTTGTAGCTGCACCAGCTGAAGCGCCAACAACTCGCAAGTCGCAACGGAAGCGGAAAGTACGTGGCAGTAGTTGCTGCTGCTACTGCTGCTGCAGCACTCATCTTGGCATGGAGCCACACGCATGCATGGAATTATTGTTACCTTTTCGACATAGTAGTGTTGCTGCTGTTATAGTTTCTTTTTTTTTTGGTTGCTGTTGCTGTTGTTGTCGTTGTAAGGTGGCAGTAGCAGACAATCGAGTGAAGAAAGACTTGGCCGTTGACGGAAGACGGAAGAAATAAAAAATGGAACTGAAACCACTTCCGCCGTTAGCTACGTAAATGCATAGATGTGTCGACGGAGGTGTAGAGATGTATATTGGCAGCAGTGGCAAGCATTGCAGTTTGCGCTGTTAGTTTTGGAGATGAGCACGCGATTGAGGTACTAACGATAAAAAGTTTAAAGTAATATCGATAGCATTTTTTGTAGTAAATGCCAATGAATTCACATGGTAATACACTTAAAAAAAAAAAACATTTTATTAATCTTTCTGCGAGAAAATATAAGTTAGATATTAATTTTAATATCGATAAGGATGAAAAAATTCAAAAGAAAATTGGCAACGAAATCAAAACACATTCCTATGTATATCGATAACAGTGACAATTTCGATAACCATATCGCAAATAAAACGAAAGCTCTATCAGAAAAATACTGCAAATAACGCTAAGAATTCGATAACAAAATCGACTTTACAGGGATTGTGTTACTAGGATTATCAGTGTCAATAAAAAATGAAAAATTTAGAAATAAAAAAACAAAAAAAAGCACCAACCACAGCAGTGCTATCTGTGACCTAAATGAGAACGGCAGGGTCATAAACCACGATATCGATAACCACAAGTATAATGGATATTGATATCAGTATCGATAACGAATTCGATTATTTTGTTCATCGCAATATTAAAGCTTGTCTTTAAACTTTTATAGAGATGTTCATTAATTTGTAGTTCTCGTTGTGAAGGAAAAAGTTTGCAAAGATATTATGCAGATGATAGTGACATTTTCGATAAATAGATCGAAAATATAAAAGCCGATAATAAAAGCAACACCGATAACGATAATAAATAATCCGATAAAAAACACGAAAATTACTAAGATATTGTTACAAGGGTTAAAGATGCATAAGGACTATAAGAGTAAGCAAATTTTTTAAAATACTGTCATAACTTAAAATACCAAAAATTCAAGAAAAACAGCTTTAAAATTTTCAATTTACATATATGTACTTCCGTAGTAAAAATTAATAAATATTCTGTTCTAAGTAGAAAGTACAGCTATGAAATGTTTACACAACACAGAAGTAGAGCTAACGGTCATTTCTGCTTACTTAAGTCGATTTTTATTTTTTATTGTGACACCCTTCTAAATAGTAAATTACCGATATTTATGTGCCAAAATCAATATAGCGTATATAAATATATATTATATATTAAGGCTTATTAGGGACCAAATCAAATCAAATTATTATAAATCAATACCCGTTTAATTTTTCTTGGTTTCGTAACCTCAAAAATTATGGCAAGTCATCTGATGTGTAGTGAAAAAAATTTTTGTAACTTACTCCCTGGTTTATGGCATCAATTCAGATCTTTCGAAGAAATCCGAATTAAAAGACTTGAAACGAAAATACCTAAAATGCAAAAATCCATCCCATCCCAATCGCTTTCATCTTCAGTGTTTAGTGAAACTATGGAGTGTTAGCAAATATGTACATACGTACGTTGTATGTACATATGTACGTGTAGTCTCATTCATATGTAGGCATGTGTCGGTCAGCTCCTTTGCTGTACAGAAATACTTCCTTGCATCGTAAACTTCGTATCGCTTCATTGCTGCGTTTATTTTTGCTTCACTTCAACTTTTGTGGCTGAACGCTTTTAAATGCGCCACACATCCTTACACATTCATACATATGTACGTGCATACACGTGCATCACATCTTATTGCACATCTCACCATTGTGATGCCTATTGTTGATCTCTTGGCCATTGTGTAAGCTGTAGCTACAAATGCGTTAGCGCAAACACATTTACAAACCTAGTTAGTAGTATGTTCATGTGTGTGTACCTGAATATACCAAAGTAAGTGCGTATGTATGTATTTCAATAGCTGCTGCCCACAAAGCTCTGCCACCCAACGTACATCCGCTCACCTCCCAACTACTTGCATATATGTATGTATATATGTACGTCGCCTAATTGTTGTTGAAGCTCATTCTCATGCTGGTAGGTAAGTATGTAGTAGTTTCCTCCATCTCTTAAGTGTTTGTTTCTTTTTCTTCTTTTGTTTGCTACCTCTTCTATTCCATTTGACTTTGTTTATGTGCGGAAAGAAGTTGTTGCTATAGTTTCTTTTTATTGCTGTACACTACGACGAGTTGCTGCAGTTGTAGTGCGTTCTAGCGTTCTTGCGTTGTTTCATTGTGAGCATAAACGTTCACCACTTATTTGAAAATTGTTTAAATTTGCTACGTGGTACAGCGAATTTCTTTTCTAACTTGCCTGCAGCTACACTTGTTCTAACTTGCCACACAGTGCTAATGGCAGAGTACATAGTTAGATATTGCTTCAACATGGCTGGCTGACTTCATTTCCACAATTTTGTGGTTATAGTGAAAATTAAATTTTATGTTCATTGCTTGTTCGTCCTTTCTACTCTAGTTATAAACTTATATCACATTTCTTCTTTTTTTTTACTGTCAACTATGGCGAAAACGAAAGAATTTCAAATATTTTCAAAAATTTTAATTGGAAAAAATATGCAAACAGTAGGAGGATTAGGGAGTTGAAGAAATAACGTGTATTGAATATATTTTGTTTTTCGTAGAAGAGAGAAACGCTTAATGCGCTGGCCGGGGGCGCTAGTCTCTATACTACCTTCCCGGAGTGTGGGACTCCCACCGATGCCCTGAAAATAGTGAAGAATGTAAAAGTTTTCAAACCCACTTACTAATACTTAACTGGATAGGGATTAACAGTGAGTAGATATGCACATAACTTGGTATTGCAAAATTAAGTTTTTAATAAATTTAATGTTTCTGAGAAAACTAAACGGTAATGCCTTTTGCTTTAATACAAGTTCTTAAATTATCCGGCTATTGAGCAATCGCGGCATGTAGTATGTTTTCCTTGGGATGAAACTTCTGGATGAAGCTGGTATGTACTCCTTGATACAAAATTCGATAGCGAATTTGTTAAAGTCCTACTGTTTAGAGTCAACCAAAATTTTTAATCGAGAGGATTTAAAACATGGCTTCCCGAAGGATCATTTTTAGTGGAAATAAACCACTTTAAGGTTTTCCAAGCTTTATGTGCCGGTACAGAATTTTATTTGAAGAGTCATAGTTCTCCATTAAAAGGGGTTTTTGTCAAATTATTCACTATGCCTTGCAAAGTATCTAGTGATGGCTTCATTTGATAATGCGTGCCAAATCATAACGTATGCTGGATGATAACCTACGTATGTACATATCTGAACCATTGGGTCGTATGAATAAGAACTAAGCAATTGCTTTTTCTTAAAATTTCAAACCCTCTACTCGCTTTATAGTATTGGTATAGTATTTTTCACTTTTTGGGAGTTTGTCATTTTGGGTATGAAAAACTTCTTCATCATAAACATTTTTTCATGCGACAAAATAGTGTTTTCATAGCCGTTGCTTGCGCGTCACTTCAAAAGCTCCTTGCATCCAATTTTACCTGTTCTAACCGGGGAGTTAACACAGAGTTGTGGAAATGATTTTCTGCTTTCTTAAGGTATTTCAACGAATTAGTTCCCGCACAGCTGAACTAGGATGAAAAAAGAATGGGCGTTCGCTTTATACCTTGCTCTCTCCTTGAGATGTTTTTCACACTATAGGGAAAATTTGAAGTTTTGAAATTACACAAATAAATGCCGAATTTAAGAAAAATTATCAAAATGGTAAAGAACAACATTAATGAATTTTACAAAATTTATGCCGCAGCGCGTAAAAGATTTATAGAAAGCGGAGAAGACTCTGCATGATATTAACGTAAAACATATTTTCTGAATTTTTCGTTTTTAAAAGTATATCTTCTCAATTTAATACAACCAATGTTATGTAAATTTTAATAATATGCCTTTTAAAGGCGAACCAAAATATAAAAACCTAAAATACGAAAACTCATGTTTTTTAATAGGCTGGATTTAACAAAGAATTAACTTAAATCTACTGCCTTTCAAGACTTCATTTTATACGGTAAATCTATTCAGAAGACTAAATCTTCATTAAATCTCACAATGGAGTCATAGTATTAGGAAAAAGATTCAAATTTAAACAGGGAAAAAATAAAAAATAAATATAATTTTTTTGCAATTCTTTTCACTCGTATTAAAGAAAAAATCAAGCTACTTACAATGAAAATCGAAGAATAAATAAACAAGTGGTGAATGGTCAAAAGAAAATTTGCAATAATATTTTTGTATGAAATAGGAGCAGGAAAGAATATTACTCATACGCCATGGCGGGCCATAACTAACATGGCCTTACTCGTAACTACTCGTGCATGGCGTATGAGTAACATTAAAATTTTAATTTTTTTGATGGAAAATAAACAGGGAAAAATTTACTATGAAGGAAATGTTCTACAACTAAGTGATACATACCAATTGGTTTCCTTTTTCACTGAGAATCAAATTTGAAAATAAATTTTTGTTTGAAATTTTTATGCAAAATTAAAAAGATAACAATTATTTTTCATCTTTGTTTTATAAATCCAAAATAACAATTACTTTATTTTTATCTAAGTAATCTGCAAAATTAAATGTCTTAGATAACAGTTATTGAATCTGTCAGTGACTTTTACATTCAAAAGTCATCAATATAAATTACTCACTGACTTTTATTTTTTAAATCATACTTTTGTTCTCCAACACCTTCTTAACTGCGAAAAATTATATATACGTATGTCTTAAAAAAGTCGGTGACTGATTTACATTGATGACTTTTATAAGAAAATGTCCCTGACTGATTTTTGTGTATGACTTTTATAAATAAAAGTCTTCAATAATTGTTATCTAAGACATTTAATTTAAAAATCAAAAAAAACTGTTATTCGCAAAGTATTTAGATAAAAATCAAAAAAAAATTTTATTTCTAATTTAAAGATCGATTTTTTTAATAAAAGTTGTGAATAAAAGCTGTACCGCCATCACTTTTCCATGCTGGCCCAGTATCAGGGCTTTCAACTATATTTTGCTATGAAGTGCCATATTGAGGATAAAAAATTGCCAACCGCGTATCCGGATAATGCAAAACCGCATATGTGAAGTTGCATAAATTATTTTCTAGAGAGTAAAAACACTCATGTTTCAAAATACATAGTTTTTTTTTTATTAAGAAATCGCATTTCTGGCTAATATATTTCAGGACGAATGTTGAAGGATCGAGCCAAGAGCTTGTGTCAGCAAATCTAATATGCGGTTTGTACTTTAAACGACGATATGTAGATTTTAAATTAAAACTAATTTCACTATTATGTATTTTACGTTAAAATTTTAAAATCGAGAGCGTACTGTATTCCTTAACATCCTTCAAAGAAAGTTTATATATTTTCCTAAATTCGTAAGGCACAGCGCTTTATTACACAAATATTTAAGCTGCGCCAACGCTGCACAAGCCAACAACATTCTCAGCAACCAACAGATGTGCAAGAACGAATGTAAAGTACATATTAAACGCAACACCCACGCAAGCTTCCATTTGTATGCAGCGCCACGCTCATTAGTCAAGTCACATCAAAAATTACAAACGCCAACGGATGGAGGCAGACAGAAAAGTGTCACACTGGACGGGCATACAATGCGCGCGCAGACAACCCAACAAAAGGTATGTAGGAGTATTTACACGCTAACTGTGCTACAAATACAGACAAGCAGTGTACACACACACACCCATGTAGCGTAGATACATAGGTGGTGCGGGTCGAATGTGTATCCTCACAAATCTGTAGATATTTTCGTGTACTTTGCGCACATCCTGACCGACCGCACGGAATGTACTCGTACATATATACATAGCTACAATGAAAAGGATATTGTTATTGTGATTTATGAAATGCAAGTCGACAATAAATGTGCGACACACAAAATAGGTACAATAACAAGAAGTGACAGTGACAGATATGGGGTGCTATAATCTACACATAAGTTGACATACACACACATATATATATATGTATGTACAATTGTAGGAAGAGACGAGCAGACAAAAATATAGCGCAAACAAGCGCATGAAACGCGATCCTATCATCTTACACACATGGGCGTATGTGTGTGTGTGTGTGTGCATGCAGTACGAGAAAAGTGAAGACCAATGACGCGCTATAGACGCCATAATTTGTAGCTGGAGGTGAGTTAGAAGTTACAAAAAGGTTGAATTGTTCATGCAATATGCAGCACAGCGCGATTTGCAACGGTGTGGTGCGGCAGCATACATAGTAAAGCTAGCACACAAGTGTTTAGCTATTTTTAGTACAAGAATTTTGCTGCTATTACTGTTCGGTTTTTTGTTTAGTTTTCTTTCGTTTTATTTTTGTGGTTGTTGTCACACGCTTTGTTATGCGTAACGAAATGTGGCATCCTCGCGCCTTTTTGCGGTGATTAGTGGCGATTAATGTGGCATGTTGTAAGCGCACATGCATGGCTTTGTACACATCTCCATACATAGAGCTTTGTGTGTGTGTGAATGGATGGGAACGCAAATGACAGCGAACGAGCTTAAAAGTTATGCGAACAGACAATTGTGGGTAAAAGCGTTTTACAAGCGTTATTTATGTTCTTATAAATGGTTAAATGATCCCAAGCGTGTTATTCGTGTACTGCATACGCACACACACACATATTTACATATATGTAGAACATATGTTTATAGTATATAGTATATCGATACTTTTGGCTGGCTTGTAACGACCAATTTCATTCTATCGCGATGTTCTTTGTTATTTTACTGAGACCGCTGAAATACAGCTTTGTGGAGTAACAAATTTCATAGGGTGTTCATAGGGTGTTTTATGTGTTCATGTCACAGTTGTGTACAAGAATATGGAACATTTGATTTTGAGTATCACCAAATTAAGGTTAATTTCAAATGGAATATTCTCCAACCCTCCTACGCGTGAAATACACTTTAATTCAGAGCAAAAACTAAGCATACATTAAAAAATTTTAATAACTTAAAAACTTTAAGTTTTTGTTCAACCATTTAAAAATTTGTTATCATTTACCATCGTTATTGGAGTTTTTTTTTCTTAAAAACAGGACATAAAACCTAAATAAGAAGTAAATTTTTAGTCATCTAAAAAATGTATATAAATTTTTGGCAATTTAACATGCGACATAAAATTTGGTTATTTAAAAACCTGGATATCAAACCTGCGACATAAAATTTGGTTATTTAAAAACCTGGATATCAAATTTTCGAAACTTAAAAGCTGAGCATAAGTTGTTGGTCAACTGCTTACCCCTTTTTTATCATTTAGAACCGGTACATATACACATAAATATTTACATTTTTTAACAGGTCATATAGTTTTGGTAATTTAAAAACTGGACATACATTTCGGGCAATTTAAAAACTGGACATAAAAGTTTGGTCGTTTTAAAATTGAAAGTAGAAACTAATATTAATTTTTTTGGTAATCTAAAAATTGTTAAAAGTAAGGGTAAAAGTAAAAAAAAATTGTTAAAGAGGGACCGATAAAACTGGATATTGCGCATGCAAGTAAATCAACCCGCTCACATGTCTACTTTTTCCTGTTCAGTCAACATATTTATTGAGCTTGAGGCCGTTTCTTATGAAAAAATGTTGTGGAAAAACAACAATAATTTACAATTGGGTAAAAGTTACATATAACTTCGTTAACTATTGCTACTTTTTCCACTTTTTCATGTGTTTAACCCAACTACCTGCTCACTTATCTTCAGATTTTTATAATTTGATAGACGTAGTCTACTTATTATCGTATTTATTTTATATACCTTTTACAATTATAATATTATCGAAAATATATGTCAACTTATTAAAAGAAAAAAAATATACATATGTATATCTAATATACCTAAAAGAAAAATATTTGTGCCCAGTATTCAAATATCCCGTTCAAAACAATCAAAAATGAATATACATATATGCATACATTTTTCAATCACCAATAACCAGGGGCCGTAACTGTTATTAAAAAAATCGCTCTTTAACAATTATTTTTTGACTTTTATTTAATTACTCCTTAAATAACCGCTATTTCTGACTTTTATTCTATAAATCCAATATAACAATTATTTTTTATTTATATCTAAATAATCTGCAAACAACAGTTATTTGTGATTTTTAAATTATATGTCTTAGATAACAGTTATCGAAGACTTTAATAAATAAAAGTCATAAATAAAAATAAGTCACTGACCTTTATTTTTTAAATCATACTATATAAAAGTCATTTTATAAATCGTAGCTAACTTTTGTTTCCCAACACCTTCTTAACTGTGAAAAATGTAAATGTCTTTTATACAAATGATTTAAAAAATTAAAGTCGGTGACTGATTTATATGGATGACTATTAAAAATAAAAGTCGCTGACTGATTTTTATTGATGACTTTTATAAATAAAAGTCTTCAATAACTGTTATCTAAGACATATAATATAAAAATCAAAAATAATTGTTATTTTGGATTTATAATATCAAAATCAAAAATAATTGCATAAAAATTTCAAATAAAAATTTATTTTCAAATTCTGAAGGCAATCACCATTTATTATTACCACAAAATAAAACTATTCTATTCTATTAACGAAATCATTGGCTTGCAGCGATGATGGGCAAATTCGTATTGGCTTCATGTCCCAACGACGACAGTTTATTTCAAGTAAAACTTTATACTTTTTAATTAAGTTAATCTAATTTCACGCCATTTTTACAAAGAAACAAAGCATTTTGAAAATTTGTAACTAAAAAATATTTATACATACGTTCCTTTAGTAAAATATATAAATACTCTTGAAGTTATGATGCACCGCACTTACCTGAAAATAAAAGAAGGGAGAAATTATATGCATTAAATAGTAATCATGTGAAATATTTAAAAATATTTGTTTGTATATTTGAACAGAAATTAATGAAAAGTTGGCCAATAAAGTATTTACGAAATTAAACACTTATTAATACTGCTAGTTTCCTCTCACCCGCTTCGCTGAGTATGTGAAATATGTAAAAGTTTCAGTATAATTGGAAGGCGCCACGTTCCCTTTTCAAACAGCACCCACACCTTGAACACTTACACGAAACATTCAGCATGAAAAATTCAGTTTTTATGCGAAGTGCGACGCTACTTTTCTCATAATCTTTGAAATATGGGCGTTTTCATGAGTATATGATTGATTTCCCAAATATCTATAGCAAGTTTCAGAACTCTACCATAAAGACTTCCAGGCATACGCGATATGAAAAATTCGATTTTGTATGGGAATATATACATACAGTGGGGAACAGAAATGAGTACACGGTGATTTTTGTTAAATATTTGCAAGGTTTTTAAATCTAAAATTTTTCTTATTTTTTCATAAAAATATTGTACATGTTCTAACCAAAACCATATAAATAAATTTCCATTAAAATTTTAACTTTTCAATCATCTTTTTAGAATTTTTTCGAGTATGCAGTTTTGCAGCCCATTAAATTTTAGTGTAACAAAATGCAAGTTTTAAGCGGCTGCAAAATTGCGTTGATTTTTAATATTTTTTTTTTTTTTGCTGACGGATTTTGCGGGTTTTTTCATATAACAAGTGCAATTTATAAAAACTGGGGATGATATTTTTAATTTTCTTTGCAAACGGTCCTGCGCATTTTCTATCATAAGAAATACGTGCTTGTATGGAAAAAAGTTGTACCATATTTTTTTGAAATAATAACAAAAAAAAATGTTTGCTTAAATCCTTGAAAATATTTAACAAAAACCACCGTGTACTTATTTTTGCGCCCCATTATAAATGTATATACATATATATCGAATTTATTTTTAGCCTAAACCCATGCTTGGAAAGTCGGCAGTAAGTATTTATAGGTATAAGCAATTTAACGTTACTCTGTTATTACTGGGGTAAAGTCTTTCCCCTTAACGAAGTCAATGGTAATTCACATCAATTCAAAAAGTTGGCTAATATATTGAACACAAGTTTTTGTTGACTTCATTTTAATTATTCATTGCTTACTTTTGTTGTTTCTCGTACAAAACCAAAGCACTTATTAATTTTAAAACTACGCAAAAAAACTACTAAAAGTTACAAATTCAAAAATAACTAACTTTTCCAACCGCGAAAGTTAGCAAATATTTATGGAAACCGCAAAAATTCTATTAATTATCGCTGGTAATTTCCGCTCAAAATTTGACAAAACAAACTATAATTATTTTGCCACTTTTGCTGTTCTAACCGCTGAGCTCAAATGGAATAGCAAATACTGTGTGCTGGCATTCCAGCGTCGAAGTAAAACGCAGTGCATTCACAAACAAAAAAAAACTTCAACATATTTGGTTGCAATTTGAATAATACTTTTGCTGCTACATACATACATACATGCACACATACAAATGTACGCGCACTTGTGTGTACACTGTTTAAAACGTTTTCACTTGAAACTTTTTCTTTCATGCCGAAGCGCAATTTTATAAGTATGAGTTAACATGCACACTCATACACACATGCTTATAACTTCATTGGCATACTTGGCGTATGAGTAATGCCCTCATTGGCAAATGCATAATAGCATGTGGCAAGTGAACATTCGAGTGCACGCATGTGCGTGTGTGTGTGTATACATACATACATGTGGCTGGCAGAAATGAGATAAACTTCGCTCATATCAGACAGCCTGAAAATAATTTGTATTGACTTTGCCGTTGTTCATTCGTTATTTACACAGTTTCGCTTTATTTTGCTAAAATTTGCCATTTACTCTGCCACAGTTGTTGCTACAACTTGGCTTGACTCGCTCGCTTTTGCTTGGCTGGGTACGGAGTCTGGTTGTTTTTTGTGTTGCCTTTTGGCGCAGCTGGTGGTTGTGTTGTTGATTGAAATTACTTTGCTGGAGACTTTTTGACAGCAGGCTGCCAGTGAACAGCAACAACAACAACAAAAGCAAAGTAATTGCCTTCATATGTATGTACATATGTACATATAATAAATTGGAGTAAGTGTTTATGTGAATTTTGTGTCTGTGTTAGAGTGTGTGTGTATATCTCGGCCACAGCAGAGCAAACACAATTTGTGCTACTACCGCTGCTGCTGCTGCTGCTAGTATTGTGCTAAGGTAGCTAAATATGTGCAATAAATCAGTTACATGTTGAGATGTTAACTGCTCATAAGCTGCAGCATCAGCAACAGCGTCAGCATTTACTTCGGCGGCTCGATGTCGCGGCGTCGTCGGCGGCAACAAACTTTTGCGCAATTATTGAGCAACTTTTATTATTGTTGATTGCGCAGACTGTTTCACTGTGTGTTTTTATGTGGATACACACGACATACATACTGACATATGTATGCATAAGTGCCATTGACTGACTTGTTATTGTTGCCATTATTAGTGCCTTTGCGTGCGTGCAGTTAGGCTAAATCACAGTTTGTGATGAATTATTTCTACACAAACATACATGCAAAAATTCACTCACATATGCAGATGTATGTATGTGCACACATAAGTACATACACATGTGTGTTAATTCGCCTGCAATTATACGCCTGAAATGTCTTTTGTTATGTTGTTTTATTGTTTTTCTTTAATTTGCTTCAACAATTGCTAATTAATTTAATTAAGTACTTTGCAGACATGAAATCGAACCGTTTTTTATCATTAACTTATTGTTGTTGTTGCCTTAGTACACTAAATTATATTTTTTTTTTTTGTATTGTTTTAATGAAGTAGGGCAGTTTGTGTATTTAAAGGGGTTTTGCATTGATTTTAGTTGTTTGTTTACTTAGTGGAGAGTTCTTTTTAATTACATTAAGCTTTGTTTTAGTCTAAATTTTCAAGAAAAGTGCGGATTTTAAACCAGTAGAATGTGCATGGCGCATTGAAAACGAACAGTGGAAGTATGTATAAAGAAAAATTAGCAATGCCGTCACTAAGAAATAATTCGCCTTGTGCATTTTTGAAAACGTTGAGGGTAATATTGACAAGGCCACCTTTGAAAGCATGTGCAACTCGCCTCTAAGTCATCGAGTAGATTCTGTGCTGGTAAATTGGATTCGGCCAATACTCGCATAAGAGTTCGTTACGTTTCAGGCAGAAGGGCGTCAATTTATCACGTGTGGAGTTCATCGGGGCTGGCCTCAGGGCGGTGCGCCTTCTCCCTACCTGTGGTGCTAGGTAATGGATTCCTAACCGGTCAAAGTTAACGGCTCTACGGAGATATGTCCAGCCCTATTGCATATGATTTGACCTACAAAACCTTCTCAGTCAATTTTTTGCAGGATAGCGCTTAGTCTCCGCAGATATTAAATAAACGAAGATTTGAGGCTTATACGTCGCTTGCAAAATCAATGGTTTTTACGGATATGTGTACGATGCACTAATAAAACTGTTATAATTATAATACATCGATCTTACTAGCGCTTTTAGGCTAAACTGCAAGTTTTTGTAAGAATGTTGATGCTATAAATTACAAATTTTCTCAAGGCTTTACAAATTTAAAATCCGATTTGGATTTGCATGAAGAACCAGACGGAGCAAAAGTCACTAAAGAGTTTTCTTTGGAAATAAACTGTTAAAGGAATTATTGTTGTTTAAATTTTATTGGTTGGAAATCGAAGATTTATAAAAACTGTCGAAACAAGAAAAGAGTTGGAATCAATCGAATTAGATATAATACTAATAATACAACAATTTTGAAAATTTTAAATATAATTCCCTCTTTTCATTTACCTATCCATGTGAGTCCTTACGTATTACCACGTAAACGGTACACAGCGATATTTAAGAGACGCACATAGGGGTATTTGACCGATTTAGGCGGCCAAAATTATTTTTATGAACATTTTAACTCAAAATGGTTAGAAACGACGTGTTACAATATTTAAAACTGTAAATTTTTAAAATTAAGTACACAGAGTGGGAGGATGTCCAAGTATTCGACCAAAACAACGAAAATAAAGTTGCTTGAAGTTTGACATCGATAGACTCCATGGTATCGAGGTCCGATCGTAGAAACATTGATACCTACGTATACGTATCGCCGCGGAGAAGGTTCATATCTAGGTAAGAACATAAAAAGGGTTGCCACCTGCTAAAAAATCAAATGCAATTAAGTTAAATGAATTACCACAATATGGGTATCAATCGATTAGTTAAAAATTAAATTCAATTTTAATTCAAGGGAATTAGGTAACTGAAATATGTATAACAATATTGGTGTCGGACTGAAAAGTTTACTAAGGTTATAGTTTGAAACTATTTTTAACAGGGCAGCCACTTGCTAAAAAATCAAATTCATTGTATGTGATAGGTTAAATTTTTTTCAATTACATTTAGTAGGATTGCTACCTGTTTAAAAAACCAAATCAAATAAAAATAACATATGATTAAAAAAAACACTATACCATTTCCGAGCAAAAAATAAAACTTAAAACGTAACCATTATTTTCCGAGCAAATAATAAAACTTAAAACTTAACGATTATTTTCCGAGCAAAAAATAAAACTCAGTTAATAACGATTAAAAAGTGATTTTTATAATAAAACTTATAACCGTTACGGTCCCTGATTTTGTTATCGAATATTTATCAATTTTGTTATTGATTTTGTTATCGATATTTTTATCGAATTCGTTTTCGATTTTGTTATCGATATTTTTTATCGATTTTGTTATCTATATTTCGTTGGACGTTGCTATCGATTTTATTATCGATAGAGTATAAATATAAAAATGAAGATAAAGAAAAACAGAATAACAGAATAACATAAATGTTATTAGAACGAACAGGGGTAGAGGTACGGATCTATATAGAAAAAAGGGAAAATATATAGCCTTAAGCAAAAGCGGATGTATGTATGTACATATGTATGTACATATGTATGTACTAAAGCACTGCAAATATACCAGCAGAAATACTCTTCACATGTGTACATGAGTAAATGGAACATATATTTTAGAGTACTTAAAAAGATAGGAACCAAAAAATAGAACATCTTAAATTTGAGGAACTGAGCAATGTTAGTCAACACCGCTCTGCTACATAAAACACCGTTCCGCTTTCCCAGAGTACTTGAGTATGTTGATTGCATTCAGTAGTATTTGAAAACTTCATAGGAAGTATAGGAATACTTAAGCAGTTTTATCTTTAAAATGTTGGCATTCAACATAATGTTAAAAAAAGACATACATTTTCCTTTTATTCCAATATACATATGTATACTTAAAATATTGTTTTACATTTCTCGCCGGACGCTTCAATGTTTGCAAAAAAGTTCGAATCTTTCATACATATACATGATTTATGTACATACATATTATGTAATTTTTTTAAATAACCAAAAATGTGTGTCCATTTTCTCGCGACCTGTCTTTATGACCAGTTTATATTGTCAAATTGATATTTTCATTTCCCAATACCAGGCGCTCATACATGTGAAGTAACAAGTTTTCTATTTCTAAGCAGAAAATTGTTTGTATAAATTTTTAAATTTCCAAAATTCTACTTTGTGAATTTCCAAAGGCTTCTACAAATGAATTAAAAACTTCTACAAACAAATGTATGCGTATGGAAAGCTTGCTACTTCATATGTATGTGCGCCTGGTATTGGGAAATGAAAGTATCGTATTGTACAAACAAAAATTGGTTCTTTGTATAAGATGAGTCCACTTTCTTTATAAAAATATGCTGTTGGCTAAATATTCGGAGCGCCCTACATTGTTTCTCCATGTTAGCTATTTAACATAAGAGTCAGTTCTAGTATTAACATTATGTAGCATTAAATGAAAACTTCCAAAAATACTCAAAAAATACTTGTGAAGGAATATTTTTTTTGTGGAAGTTTAAAAGCATGGTACTCTTGATTTATGTTCCTCTTTTCGGAACATAATTTGTTTGAGTACTTTTTTTATGTACACAGCGCTCAATATCTTCACTTCTCTTCCGTCCATGCCCTCTTTGTTAGAGTATGAATAGTTTACATATTTAAAAAAAAACTTCACAGTGAAGCAAACTGAATTTCGATGCAGACCTTTAGTACATACTATGTACATATATTGGATAGATATATATGTAACGTAAGTTTCACTTCTCCAGTGTGGCCCAGGCGCACCTACATTTTTCTTCTCGTTAACCGATTTCTATAATTTTTTTTTAAGGAAAGGTGTTACTTCGCAGGTGGTCCATTGGATCATGAAAAAATTAACGATAATCTTAAATTTTATATGAGAATTAAAGTCGGTTTTTTTTGCTTAAAAATTACTTTTTTTTAATAAGATATATGAACCCCAGTAACAGATGTAACATGATGTATCTTAGATGCTAGAAATAACTCCTCAGCCCTATGAAGGGGAAAACTGATCTTTGTTTCTAAATTTTTTGAAACGCAAGCAGACCAGTGCCTCGATTTTTTATGCCAACGAAGACTGTTGCTCTATAAGTGTCTGCGAGCAGTGTGACCAAGCTTAGCACTTCTTATTTTAATAGTAAAATTGATTACTTACATTTTACAATTTTTAGTCAGGTTAAAGTTAAATGAGATCTCAGTTCTCATTGATAATTCAATGGTAAAAGGCTAACAAATTTTAAATGACCGCTAACTTCCAATACATCCCCTTTCAAATATATGCGTAGAATGAAATTATATAAAACTTAAAAAAATAAATATGTGTAAATTTCAAAGTATTTCAACTGCAAATTTAATGCACCATTAACTGTACAAGCATTAAGTACAAAACAAACAGAGGAACCGCCACTCATAGAACGGAAGTCGAAATCAGCCGTGAAAGTGCCCAAAAGCCCCCGAGCTCATGCGCCACCGCGAAAATGCATGCAAAAAAGTGCTTTTGTTGCATAGACGAAAAAAAGCTTAATGCAAAATAATTTAATGTAATTCACGTGTTGCCACCAATTGTTCAGGTCCACAACCATTTCCGCCGCTTCGACCATTCATACATGCAACATGCAACAGTCTTCTGCCTGCATACGACTACGTGCGTTAGCCGTTGAGCATGATGGCATGCATTTCGTGATGCCTGCATGTAAATATTTATAACAACGAATGTCAGTGCTGAATGTGAGAATGTTCGTTTTTCATGACAAAAATGCATTTTTACATAAAGTGAATGCAAAGTGTTTACATTGAAATTTCCTGAATTTATTATTCACTTAAATATTTATTTATACACATACTACATACTTAAAAATTTACATATGAATTGTATGTATAAGCAGTGTGTGTGTACTAAAACAATAACAGTAGGCGTCAGCAGGGACGGACATTTGGTAAGTGGCAGGGCTCCAAGGGAACATTTTTCTTTTAAATAATAATAATAAGCATAGAATAAATACATAACAATTGACAACTCCCAAAAATATAACCACATCGACGTTGGCCTCTCTAGTAGAGTACATATTAACATAAAACAAATCCCCCTTAAATCGCGGTCGTAATTTTATTGAGCGTACAGAAAACGGGCTTGTATCGGTTAAAAGCTGTAGCCCATCGGGATAATATGTACGCAACACTGATCTTATGTGGCTCAGCTAACCTCTTCTCAATCTCAATTCCCTTTATTGTATAGGCAAAGGGACCATTATCAATCGTGCTTTTTTGTTTGTCTGTCGCCTAAATGGTATCATAAATACAGTCAGTCAATAAAGTTTAGGTACAGCGAATTTTTTACAATACGGGCAACTATTTGTTAAATATTTTATTTTTCGTAAATTTTTTATAAAAATATGGTTAATTCTACAACAAGAACCCCAAAAATCAGAGTTCCAAACCTTGTGCAAAAGTAAAGAAAATTCTGCAAAATTTCATTCAAATATTGCACTTTTTATTTACGCTCTCTAGAAAAATTTTACTAAGTGCAGCATTATTTTTAGTAAGTTTAATTTACTCATAATCCCGCGCTTCTACTTGCAATAGTTGTTTACAATAGGCGTATGGTGAAGAAATTCCAAGGAATACGTGTGTGTGACTTTTAGAAATCGTTCTAAAATGCTAACTAAAGTTGGCGCAACCGATTGCAGATCTTTGTGGCTGAAATTTAGAATGTACAGCAGCTAAGCTGATGCAGAATGACCGATTTCCACATGACTTTATAAATTCGAATAAATATGAGAGGGCATTTTTAAATATGTGGAAATGCAAATGTAGTACCAATTTAATTAATTAATTAATTAACACTTCAATGCTAGTCAAAGCAATGGATTATCTGGCCTGGCTTAGGAAATACAGAGAGGTGGAAACACATTATGAGGTCACCAGATATTTGCTGGTCGTTCATGTACCAAGCGTGACCCTGAAAGAATCTATGCGTAAATTTGTAAATTGGATAAAACTGTATCAGTCAAATTGAAGTATTTAGCCTGACAAACATCCAGTTTTAATAATACATTGGCGCTTACATATATGTTAGTTTTGGGCCGAGCATCTCCCCCGATATTTTGCGTGCGCCTTGATGTTATCACGCAAAAGAGGAAGGACCTACAGTTTTACACCAAATTATTAAAAAAAAAATTAATCAATTATTACAAATTTGGTATCAATCGAAATGGTTATCAACAACTCTGTTTCTTAGCTGAACTATAGGAGGGTTGCCCTCTGTCTAAAAAATCATATTAGGTAAGAGAAATGTGTATACCATATGGGTGTCAAACTAAAGGGGTTTCAGAAAGTAGTATTTTGAAAATATTTTGAAGAGGGTTGCCACCTGCTTGATATGTCGAATTTAGTTTACTTATACACAAGTTATATGAAATATCAAAATATGGATGTCAAACGAAAGATTGTTAAGACATTTTTAGTTTGAACGCTAAGAATATTTTTGAGGTGTTGGAAGAGGCCTGCCACCTGTTTTAAAAGTTAATTTCAAATTATTTTATAAGTTAAATGAATTATTAAAATATGGGTATCAATCGAAGGGGGTTTGAAAATTTTTTAATTCTGAACTGTATTTAGCGGGGTTGCCACATTCTTGAAAAATAAAATTCCATTTAATTCATCAGTTAAATTAAATATGTATCGCAGTGTCCGGCGAAGGAGGGTTAACAACGATTAAGCTTGAAAATACTTTTGGAGAGGGCTGCCACGTGTTTGAAAAGTCTAACTCAATAACCTAATTCAAAAAGTATATGAAATTAGGGCTGTGCGATTATTCGATTACTCGAGGAAGTTGGTTAATCAATTATTCGGTTAATCAATTACCCGAGTAATCAAGATTTTGATTACTCAAAACGATGACTAATCGAGTTACTTGAAATATGATTGCTCAAAAAAATTAATTTTGCTCGTTAAAATAGTTTGCTTTGGAAAATGCTTATTTTCTTTTTACATTCTGAATATAAAAAAACAATTTCATATCAATTTTTGAAAACAGAAACGTTGTTTTCAAAGTATCAAGGAACTTCAACTACTTTATATGTAATGACTACTTTGAAATGTTGATTACTCATTTTAATGTTGATTAATGATTAAGCAAATTACTCAAATATTTTTGTGTTTGGTTAATCGAAAATCTTGTTTACTCGAATAACTGAACTTTTGCGTAATCATAATTTTCATTTAATCGAATAATTGAGTTATTTACTTTATGATTAATTAAAATTTTGAATAATCAATTAATCGCACAGCCCTATATGATATATAAAAATACCATAGTCAAACGAAAGAATGTTAAGAAATCATTAGTTTACACATTTCGAGTGTTTGAAGAGAGTTGCCACGTGTTTAAAAACTTACATTAAAATTATTCAGTAAGCTGGATGACTTATTAAAAAATGGGTATAAATCGAAATGGGTTTGAAAGGGATTTATTCCTGACCTTTACTTATGAGGGTTGCCATTTGTTCGAGCAATCAAATTCGAACTAGTTCATCAGTTTATTGAAATACATGTGTATCACAATGTCAGACAAAAAAGATTTATAAAGATTTTAGTTTAAGAATACTTTTGAAAAGGAATTTCAAAGTCAGAGGTCAAATGAGAGACCCTGGCCTGTAGATGTATGAAAAAGTTTTATTTTTTTAATTAAGGACTTTTTTCATTGGTATAGAGTGATTTGAAATTCGATGGAAATAAAAACATGCACTATGCCAGACTGCTCTTCACACAGAAAGGGCTGCACGCTTTTGATAAAATATGGCACTCAGATCTCTTATAAATCTAACTAGCATTTGGAATATTTTTTAAGTTTTTGAAATTCAATTTTGGGAGTTTTAACGCCATGCGAGTTCAATAGTATTGTATATTTATTAGCAAGCAGAGAGCTTGTGGAAGTTTACATACACTTTTCAGCGATTTTCAATAATTGTATCAAGTAGTATTAAGTATCAACCTTCTGACAGTGACACACTTACGCAGGAGATATTCCACTATGCTTTCATCTCAAGCCGTGCATTTTGCGCTGTGTCACTTCTATTTTCAGTGCATCCGGTCTGTCCCACAATATATGCAACAGAGACTTCACCATTGCCCTGAGCTTTGAGGAGTTACAGTAGCTGCTTTTGGTTGCAACATAGGTCCTGGTCTGGAAAATGGCGCAGTAGCCTATATGCGTGTTCAAGTTGAAGCTCTTGCACACGTTCTACACCTAGACGTATAGAAATCATAGGTAGGATGACTGGCTTCTTATACCCGTCTTGCTCTGTTATGACTAGACTGCGAACATGTTTGCAAAAAATAAGCCTAAAAATAACTATAAGCAAAATGTAATACAAATTTATTCATTTTTTTACTTTGCATAAACATTCGCTGTATAATTATGGCTGTGGAGCGAATCTCCGGTGATAGCTCATGTAAGTTACAAGTGACAGTCTTGCAAACTGTCCTGTTACTTTAAGCAGCAATGCCGATTCCTCCGCCGAATACTTCGAAACTACAAAGGTTTGTCGGTTACTGGTTTAGAATTTTATCTACTTAGTTATGTCGTACGAGTGACACGCAACACCTCAGCTATATATATAAGTTGATCCATAAGTCTTTACACACCAAATAACCTTTTGATGGTATATCTCTGTTTTTAAATAGAGTTTTCCTGCAAGTATATACGACGTTCGAAATCGATAATCTATTATCTGAACTAGCTGTACTACATTTGGTAATGGGTTGAGAAGCTGGCGTAGTATTTTTTGTAAAGAATGAAGTACAGAAGGTCCTGGCGGAACTTCGCGTAGAAAAGTAAAGAACAGAATATAATCTTGTCGTTGTTTAAAGTAGAAAACCGCGTAACTGACACTTTTTTCCAAAAATTGGATTTGCTCACAGAAGCTCTTGGCTCAAGCCTTATCCATTCATCCTGAAATATACTAGCCATAAATGCGATTGCTTTATAAAAGAGAGAACCATTGAAATATGAGTGTTGTTAATCTCTACAAAATAATTTATGCACCTTCAAATACGCGGTTTTGCATTATCTTGATACGCGGTTTTGTACTTTAAACGAAGTTATGCTTTCTTTAAAAAAGAACCGGGCCCATCTTCGCTGGATTTTCAGGTGTGAATATCTCTCAGTATCCCCTTTAATATTTCACTCATCACCCTTTAATATTTCACTCATCAGCTTTAGACGTCTACCAGTGATGTTAAGCAGCATAGGCTTTTAAACTAGGAGCTCCACCCTTTATCTTGAGTAAGATGTTGCTAATCACAAGCGTTCACATCAACGGGAATAGAACATCTCTCTAAAGGGTATGATTTTCAATCGGTGACATATGACTCGATTAACAGCCATAACCTCCAATTATGTAGTTTCTGCAATTCATGTTGAACTTTTTCAACGGCAAGTGTTTAAAAATTTTCTTGTAAAACTTCGTTTACTCGGAACCCACTGTACTAAAATTACCAAAGCTTTTATACCACATCAATGATCGGCTCTGATGTCCGGTCAAATTCGTGATATAAGTAGTATACATTTGCATACAAAAAAAGGCTGTCAAAACAAAAACAATAGCAAGTGCTAAATAAACAGCCATGACACACAATTACTGCAGCGAATATTACTCTTATCAAAATACAATCGAAATACGTATCTACTGCGCAATAATGATGTTGACATCGCCACGGCCGCCTGATGTGGTTGATGGACAAAGTAGCATGGCGAAAGGACAAAATAAACGAACGAGTAGTCAGTCGATCAACAAACGCTTAGCAGTGGAACCAACAAAGCAACAACAACAACACGCATGCAAATATGTAAAACATATACTGTAAAATTGTTGCTTTACAAGCGACGCGTCAATTTGTTTGCTAAGAGGCGACGTAGGCGGTAACGCTGTGAGTGCCACAAAAACAACAATTGCTACGGCAGTTGCACGACGAATTGAACTGAAGCGTGCTTTGCAAAAGCAAACGCCCACAAATAAGGCATTTAATGCGCTTTTTGCGGATACCACGCACATACAGAGGGATGGTGGAACAAAATTTAACATGCACACATATGTATGTACATAGATTAGGGTGGAGCCGAAACAAAAAATTTTGCATTTCGCAGTTCTAATAACAGGGGATCGTTGCCTTTGGACGTCAACAGAGCACCCCTATTTTTTTTTTAGATCGATTAATACTTTCCGCCTACCCTTTTTGATTCAAATTTTGAGATTTGTGTAATTTAAGTAATTAAACCAATAACGTAAATTACCAAAATCATATTTATAAAAACTCTGGGCATGCAGTTTTGTAGGCCATTCAATTTTTGTATAATGTGCAAATTTTAAAGTGATTAAGTGATTTTTGGAAATTTTCAATTTCAATCAAAATGGGGATGAAGAATTTATTAACCGATTTCAAAAAAATGCAAGGAGACGCAAACTCACAGTATATGGGGTAGCTTGCGTGAAAACAAGCTATTAGACTACACTAAGACACAGCGAATCCTGAATAAGATTGTTAAATGGTTCACTGTGCGGAGTCTTGCTGTCAATCTTAGCAATACAACCCTAGTCTTGTTTACGTGGAAAAGGAAACTAAAAGGTTTCAATCTTTCAGTTCTTAGAGGCGTAACCTAAGTGTTTCCCTGGATGTGAAATATCGAGGAGTAACTCTACATACGAAGCAGACATGGAAAACTCACGTAGAGCTGAAGGTAAATGGAGCGCTGAAAGTCTTCGGATATGTAGTATGATGGCGCAGAACTATGGTCAAAACCACAATTTCTGTGCTTCTCAGGCGTGTTTATAGGCATTACTGGCGGTACAATGACAGGAGCGGCCCTTAATGCTTTGTTTAATTTCCCACCTCTATATTTAGCGATTCAAGACTGAAATTGGTACTGGATCTGGATAGAATTTGGACGATAACTTCAGATGCCTTATTGCTTTGAGCGCAATGGCAACGGACTTTTAAACGGAAGTCTTTTCAGTGCTGAAAGTGGCGCGGACATAAAATCAGGATATTCAGCTCTAAAGTCCTTGGAAACTACTCGTTCAGGAATGAAAGTTGAGGCTGAACTCTGTTACAAGGTGGAATGAGATAGGGCACTACGCGGTTATAGACAACGAACTGGCTGATGAATTGGCGAACTGTGGTTCTCCGAAGCGTCCAATCGGAGCGGAATCAATTTTAGGGCCAAGTATAGCGGGAACGATCGGATACGTCAAGGATCTCACAAACAATACTTATTGGAGCCGCTGGTGTGGTATGGAAACCTGCAAAACAAACAAGTGTTTCCTGAAAAGGCCCCACAGGGTGGCAGCAGAATTCTTTTTCAGACAAAGAAGGAGAGATCTACCTGCTCTGATAGTGCTCCGTAGCACAATCCATTAGAACGACATATGGTCACCATCAGCATCATCGACGATTTACTTTGTACATCTCGTTTGGGGGTGAGGATAGTACAGAGCATTTTCTCTGCTCTCTCAGAGGAGCAATGAATTCTCACCCAACTTATAAATCTCTTTCCTCTAAATCCTGTCTCTAGGCCTTAAGTACAATGGGCAATACTCACTGAGTGCTTGGACAATTTTTTTTTTTTGTTTTTCCGGTCACCCACAACTCCATGCCATTCCATAGAGGTATTCTATTGATGCGCAAAGGCAATGCGGTCTGCCGCTTTAGAATTTCGAAACCCTAAATTTTTTTTCCGCTCCACCCTAATTTAAGTGGCTGCCCACAGGTATGTATTTTAATGTACCCGTGGCGTATATAAATAAATGTGTTTTCGAGTATATTGATTTAGATGTTTTGACGAAATATATTTGCTGTAATTTATGCAGAGTGAAAAATGGAAGTTTAGTGTAACTATATTTATAACAACCTGCGTACGTATGTGTGCATATGCGTGAACAAAATCAACATTTCAGTAAGATAAACAAGCAACAGAGAAGAACGTCCACGAGCTGGGCATGACAAGTTCGCATACATACTCACTCACGCACACAGGATCGCCGCCGCATTCATGTCGCACTATAAATGCACTTTGCTGGGCGATACACAAAAGTAGACGATGGCTATGGACGATTGCCGCAACAATTTCTCATATTACCGTTTGCACTTTTATTGTCCTTTTACCTTTTCATTTTGTTCTGCACACTTGCTTCTGTTGTGCCAATTTGTAATAAACGAAAGCGCATGTAAATGCCACAATAACAACAACGTTCAACAGCAGGCAGCAATCAGTAGATATATAAAATCATTGGCAACGCCAATGCAAATAGACAAGACAACAACGGCAAAAGCAACAGCTGCAATAAGCACACGGCAATAGTAATAACACAAATTTAATTTCAAGCTTGCTTAAGACCATCGTCTATCCGCGAGCATTCGTCGCGTGTGGTGCGGTGCGCTGCGCGGTGAGTTGTCGTAAGACCATGACAACGGACTGCTGCCGAGCAACATCCTGACAGGCGGACGGTCGCGAGTAAGGCGAGACTGAACATAATTAGGTTTGCTTTATGCCGAAGACAGTGTGTGCCTGCGCGCTCGCTACTTGAAGGGCACTTTGGCGGCACCGCTGTAATAAGTAGTTAGCAATTGCTTGCAGCACAACAGCTGCGC
>NW_023460247.1:0-39954 GCF_013731165.1 Rhagoletis pomonella
ATGAATATTTTTAATTAACACTCGAAAATAATACTAACAAATAAAATCTAGTAAATTTACGTTAGTCGGTAATTTGTTTATTGTTAATTAAAATAACTTAAATGTTTTGATTAAATATTGTTTCACTAATTACTAATTCATTTAACATATATGTAGGTGTGTATGTAAAAGCTCATCTAATTCTATGCATAAAAGTCATTATTCGGAGTTGACAGAGTCATCATCATCATCATCCTCATCCCCGCTGTCATCAAGTTCCGGCATCGGGAAGCGCAAAATAGCTGCTATGCCGGTAAGATTAGCCAATTGTTCTCCTGAAATATGCATGCTGGAGAATATCTTCACTTCACCACCCGCCTCGCGCACGGATTCGACCAGATTTACAAACTCCTTGCGCTGCTGCACATCCTGACATCGAAAGAGGTTATCCGAAATCAGCAGAGTTTCTATCGCCATCGCTTTGGCAGCCTCCAACACATGCTTTTTGCCATAGAATGCCCTCGCCGGTTCACAATGTAGTATAGTATAGAACTGTTCTAGCACTTTCACTTCTCTAACTGCTTTCGTGTCGGATATTTTCACCATTACGCTGGGATCCTGCAGCACCTCTTTCAAGGATTGCTTGAAACCCGAAGATGAGCGCACAAGTATGAATTTGCTCTTGTTATCCAATAACAATTTTATATCATTTTTCACTGCCTGCTGGTACATATATTCGTAGAACTGATCCCGCACGAATCCCGGCGATGCTATCAGCACACATTTAACTATGTCGAAATTCACATGCCTCAGTATGCCCTGCATGACGCTCTCGTAAAACTTCACCAAGCCTTTCTCATGCTGTTGTGTGTGACCTTTGCGCTTGCGCGGTATTGACACTTCGATTTTGCTACGCACCAGCGTCATGCTAGCCGTAATCAGACAGACATAGGCCAGACCCTCCTGCATTACAATCGCTGCCAAATCGGACGACTGTGTGGGGTCGCAGGCCATTTCGATGCGTTCCAGCGCTATTGTATCCCATTCTGCTTTGCGTATCTCAAATTTTCGATTCAGCTCCAAGTCGAGCGTGTGATATGCACCCATCTTAACGTATTGGTTCTCCTCGATGTTGCGTCCCTTTAAGCGCAGCATGCAGGCTTGTGTATCAAAGTCTATGGACTCGACGCTGATCGTAAGTGTGGTGCGTACACGACTACTCGTCGATGAACCGGTCGCTGATTCATTTTGCACCTTTCGTATGGTTGTGCTCCGCACTTGATCGCCCTCGGCAATCAAATTGTAGGTATGCCACATATCTTCAGGTTCTTCTGGTATCAGGGTCACAGAACCCTGTGCGCCTTTATCGAAATTTCTGTTGACCAGCCTCATTTTCTAGGTTTGAAGTTTTAGAAAAATGAAAGGTTTTTAAAAGGTATGAAATAGCAATGTTTTATGTTAAAAAAAAAACAACGCGCACCAGTACTCTACCAGATGGCAAGTTACACAAAAAAGGACATGCGTACTAAATAAAAAAGAGGATCATTAATATCACACACACAATTAAACGAGAATCGCTTTGAAACTTTGAATAACTTTGAACTATAAATAAGTCGTTTTAAATATTTGTTACGGTTTCTGTCCGATTAAAAAGCTGGTTGTTGTTTGTGTTGTTAGTGAGTTTATAAAATATTGCCTTCAATCTCACTGTAAAGCAGAGTATGAGATGAGAAGTGACACACTACAGTCGGGTCTACGTAAGCGGAACGATCCAGATTTTTGGAAATTTGTATCCTGTTACAACAACAACATGAGAAATGAGCATATGAAGAGATAATCAGTATCCAACAAGGAAACGCAAGCTCTGTTGTAGCCGCTACAACAACAACAACAACATAGGGACAGGGGATTATCTGGCCCTCATCATGTTGAGTGATCTGTCAAGCTAAGATCTCGTTATCGGCGTAATGGGCCGATTTTCGTTTCATTTTTCGAAATGCGACAATCTGATCCGAAATTGTGCTGACTATAGCAACCAAAAGTAATATTGCTGTACCGACGATAACACAACACAGTAGGGAGGCAAAAATATCATAGCTAAACGGCCAAACACGTAAACTTAATTTTGGCCTCTAGATGGAGATGCCGTTCCCAGAAAATCTATATCACGGCAAAATTTTAAAATATTTAGGAGGGAAGTTGCAGAGCTCTGAAAGTGAAATTTTCGTCGATTATGACTCTGTGCACAGGCCAAATATGACGCGGTATAGGCCGCTGCCTATTGGAAGACATTACACAGTCACTTTGACTTCAGCAACAGCTTCACAGCTCAAAAAAGGTATTAAAAACCCATTCGTACCATTGGAAATTTGAAAATACGCAAAAATATTCCAGAATGGGATTGAAAAGAACCCAAGTTCAGGTCCAAATAGTGTACAACCCAATAAAATTAAAAAATATTACGAAATTAAATATGAGTTATAACGCTAAACCACATATCTGAGAAGTCAGTTGTATGGGAGCTACATATGAGTTACAATGAACCAATTTCGACGATTTTCAAAAGTAGTTATGCTAATATCTAAAAACAGTCACATGTAAAATTTTAGTAAACTAACTTTAAAACTTAATTGTTAACCAAAAGAATAAAGTTTAAGCAAATTTTCAAGTACCGTTATATCGAAAACTGGAGCCAATCTTACAAACCCGGGAGACGCCATTAAATTTAAAAGGTCCCAGTCAAGTAAGATCAACTATCGAAACCTTTGTTCAGAAATAAAATTTATTTTCAGAGCAGTAAAACTTCCCTCTTAAATATCTCAAAATTTTGACGTGATACGGATTTTTCTGAAAACGGTATCATAATCTAGAGGTCAAAATTAAGTTTACGTGTTTGGTCGTTTAGCTGTAATATTTCAAAGTTCGTCATATATTTAATTTGGCCGATATGTACCGGAAAAGTTTGTTGCACTGTGCGATAATGGGACCACTCAAAAAGCAGTCGTAAAATTTTTTTAATATGTACCCATCAAGCACGATGAAAATCGGTACATATTCTCCTTATCAAGCTTATTAATTGTATGATGATGAAATATCCAAAAACGTAAATTTTGAATTAAATACTTCTCTATATTATTAATCGCGCGATATATGTATGTATGTATTGAATAGTATTTCCCATACGTACATAATTGGAAATTTTTTAGAATAGTCTTATGTGGATTTCATACGCAGGCTTTCATACTTAGTATGTACATATGTATGTATGTAACTATGTACAATGCACACAAACTTAGGTAAAACATTCAACAACCCAATAATTCGACAAGCAGTACACCCTAAGCTGACGCCAAAGCTGGTAATCTTCACAAAAATGTCGATGCAGATGACAATGATACAAATATGAATGATACTATATAAGCAGCTACAATTATTGGCTGGCAGGGATCAAGGTACTTTGCAAAACAGCATTATAGAGCTTATCAGTCTGAGCACTCAGAGCAGACGACACTCAATGTAAACTTTATTGTCACCCACAAAAATCATGGCACCTATGTATATATATGTATGTACATATATGGGCATATGCATGCACATATGTATGTATGTAAATTTTACATATGTAAGTATACAGCAGAGCTTTCAAATTGGAGTCTGCGTGTGATAACGCAGTTTTATGAACTTACGGAAGTTGTGTAACTGAAAAATTTTATCAAATCGCCCCAATAGTCAGCTAAACTTTAGATGGCTTTAAGGAGCCCAGTTTAAATATTTTGGCCTGGAGAACGCTTCTAATGACAATAAAAATATTTAGTAGCCAAAACATAAAAGTTCAGATCCTCTATGGAATCTCAAAAAATAAAAATTAATTTTTTTTCATCTAATACTCAAAATCGATACTACTATATTCGAAGATATCACATATAAATTTTTTACTCCAATCGGGACCAAAATTTGTATGTCATATCTTCGACTTAAGTAGTATCGACAGATTAAGCGAAAGGTTGAATAACCTTTATGACGGTTTGGTACGATTATAATTAAACCAAGTTCATAGATATGCCAGTTTTTATTTTTTCAATTTTTCATACCTAATTTTTTACCAGTGTAAAAATTGCTGTATAACTTTTAAAACGAGCAGGTTTATTTTCAAATAAAGAAGCTTAAAAGCTTTACAGCACCAAAAGTTTCATACTTCGGAGCAGAATATTTTATTCGCACTTACATTCAGTGTTGCCACGGACAATTTTTTTTTTTTCCTACCAAAACCAACCAAACCCTACCAAAAATTTTGTTTCGAGTTTTTAATATCTTTTTCAATGCCAAGTTTATTAAAAATGTAGATAACATAACATTTAGTTAAACTAAACCAGAGCTAGTAAAATAAAAACAAATAAGCTTAGTGTCAGGGACAAAGAATACCTTTCCTTTTTTGTTATTGTTGTTTCCGAAGAAAAAATACACTGAAGATGGCACAACGCCGAAACCGATTTGTCTCCAAACCAAATTTGACAAGGGAAATTCAACGGAAATTCAACCCAAAATACTTCTAAGAATATTTATGTTCCAAATTTTGGATGGACAAGACAATCGTTCCCCAAGGCTGTTGTTGTTGTTGTTGTAGCGGCTACTAAACCTCGCTCGGGTCGGTTCATCCGTCAACGTTGTCGTGCGTTTCAGCTAAGGGGAGGCCGAGGATGTCCGCGACTTCCGACAGGGTCTGTCCTTAAGCTAACGGGTCCACTGGTTGTATCAGTCTGCTGTTCGTGATACGTAGGGTTTCCTCCACCAGCCGACCGACGGCTCCGGACCATACAAGCGCATTTGGGCTGCATGCTTTGAGAAACCGGAAGCCACCACATCGTTACGCTATTGTGGTTCTAAAGAGTTTTCCAGCTGCCAATAAGCCTTAATCCTGTTTAAGAGTGTAAGGCCTTTAAGGCTACCTGTCTATCCGGCATAATATTTATGATGGCCGAAGAAACTCGCGAACACAGACTTCTATTGCGAAGATTTCCGCTTGGTATATTCAGAGACTTTCTTAGTATCTTGGTCCATGTACGTCTGCCAAAGTATTTCCGTCGTCCATACTCGATCCATCGGTATATAGTTATGATCGCTTCACAGCAGTTCCTTTTAGTTATTCTGACCTTGTAGGGTTTGTAGTAGGATAACTCGGGATCATCCAGGAATAGCTTGAGAGCCTCCAAACGACCCCGAAGATCTCTACTTTTCATTCTGATTGTATTGAATTTCCGTGGGGCGCTCCAGCAGGCCGCTTTTTCAATCAGAATAGACAAGAAAGAAATGCCTGTAAAGACATCAAAGGCATCCGTTGGACAGGTA
The DNA here is from genome assembly GCF_013731165.1 of Rhagoletis pomonella. Lineage (NCBI taxonomy): Eukaryota > Metazoa > Arthropoda > Insecta > Diptera > Tephritidae > Rhagoletis > Rhagoletis pomonella. The sequence continues at coordinate 5,326 of NW_023460247.1, forward strand.
CGCATAGCTCCTGTGATGGCTACGCAGACCAGTCGGTGCAGCTGCTCAAGCTGGCACCCGCGTTTACTCGCCACATATGTAACAACGGGTTTTACTACCGTATTTAAATACCAATACATTACATAGGGTGATATTCCCCAAGCCCTACCATGAAGCCTCTGACAGGCATAAAACACACTTGTAGTTTTGTTGGTAGCATTCGAGAGATGTGATTTCCAATTGAGCCTTTTGCCCTGAGCTACGCTAGATACTTCACCTCTTCCGAGAACACAATTTCTGTCCCTGCTAAGTAGGGTCTAGAGTTTTGTTAGGGAAAGCCCAAATTTTCTTCGATTCTACGCTCTACACTTTGTCCTGTAATTTTCATTTACATATTTACCCAACACTTATTTGGCGAATTTTCTTATCTATCAATCACATCTTAATTTTTCCAAAAACTAAAAGAACTCAAAACGCTTATCAGAATACAAAAAGACTTTAGCGGCAACAAGGGCAGAGCTGAGCACATGGATGGCGCTTGCTAGAACGCCCGTGCAACAAAAACAAAACGCGGGTCAACCACACAAGCAAACGAACATACGTACTAATTTCTATGCACGGCAGAGGCAAATTATCTGAAAGAAAAAAAATGCACGGGCAACAACTGAAATTTCACATATCTTCGCACAATACGCTATTCACATACAAGCCACGATCGACAATCGAAAAGCTAAACTTCTTAAAACTGGCGCTTGTTTCTTTTTGTTTAAACTAATAAAATTTTCTGCTCACCTTTTCGCTGGTTTTATATTTTTGCAAAATGTTCTTGTCAACAAAACTGACAGCTAGCACTACACCGAATGTCAAACTCAGAATAGAAGACAGCGAGTGCTGCCATATGGACGGATTTTTATTTGAGTGTACTAAAAATCGATAAGCTTGCTCGTTATCGAAAAAATTAAACACTATTTGGATCAAAGAACGTAAATGTATAAGAAGCGACAACTCGTTACTTTGAAAATGTGCCACGATTTTGACCAAAGAACGTAATTAACATATTATGTAAATAATATTACGTTCTTTGGTAAACTGCAATCAGCTGTTCGATATTTATCCAACTTTAAATACGCCCGCTGCCGCTACAATTTATTTTTTTATAGGAAAAAAAACCACGAATCAGCAGAAACATGGCTTTCTATACTAACAAAAGAAAGATGAAAAGGACGTTCACGGTTGATAAAATTACCGAGTACCAACTAGCAGGTGTGAAGACCCTTGTTGTTATTTTACTTTAAAGCAGGGACGGTAATCATTATGAGTAAAACAATTTAAGCCAGTATTTATTCATTATTTACGATTTTTTTCGCTAAAAAATAATAATTAATATTGACTTTTATTTTTTCGCTCAACGAGTATGATTATTATTTTTTTAACAAATATAATGATCATATAATGATTTTTATTTTTTCGCCCAGAGACAATAATTGTTATTCAGCCTTATTTTTCCATTTAAAGGCCGTACAGACGCAATTTACTAATATTTTGGAACTTATTCCTTTTATTAGGGTGTCGCTACCTCTGAAACGGATTCGTCGGAAATCATGCTGGTATAGCTTTTGAGTTTTTTGAATGATCATTATTCTCAAGTGAAGAAATAGAACTCAGTCATAATTATTATATTTGAGCGAAAAAAAATAAAAATCAAGTAATAATAATTACCTTTGAGCGAAAAATCAAAACTCAAATATTAGTTATTATTTTTAATCTGTATTGGTTAAACTCGAAATATAAAAATCATTGTAAATTGCAGTAGGACGTACGTATACAAATACGTGAGTATATTAAAATTGTTTTACAATAATTACAACTTGTTGATTTTTTTGGTTAAATTTAGAAAAATAATGATTATTTTCCGTCCTTGCTTTAAAATCTTTTTCATGAGGTTTTTTTTTTATTTTTGAGGAACCCGCGTAAATATTTCGTGTTTTATCTGTCGGGATCCTTCGAGATTTTTCAAGATAAGAATTGACTCAAGAGAAAAAAAAATGTTCCAAGTACTTTTCCATGGCACATTGGCATAATTATGTTTTCTTTTTATCGTAACAACTGCCTTGTTTATATCGAATTTTAATTTTATACTCGATTGCAATAGAATGCGGCTAAAGTGTTTTTTTCGATAGCACTCAAATTACTCCAATAATAATTACAAATATCTGGCAAGAACCTTACGTAATATTATTTGAGTGGCAACACTTTCAGAAAGTAGTGAGAACATTCTAAAGCGTCCCTAGTTTCAATTGCGCTCTTTGCCAGAACCCCGACATAGCCTCGGTGGCGCAGTAGGCAGCGCGTAAGTCTCATAATCTTAAGGTCGTGAGTTCGAGCCTCACCCGGGGCAGTCAATTTTTTGCATTTTTTTCTCTTTTTTATTTTGAGTTGCTGGTAAATCATTAAATTAATTGCTGAATTATTATAGTTCTTTTTGTTTAATTAAAAGCTTGCCAACTGCGAGTGGGGAGGCAAAGTGTTGGAATGTTAATTTGGTGAACTACAACTGTTGAAATGAAAATGCATTCATCAGCTCGGCCGAAATGTCTCACTTCATTTGGCAGCAATCAACAGGTGCGTCAGACGCGCATTCGTGTGCAACTTAACAAAAAAAAAAACCGAATCTTATTAAAATGGCAATTAATATGCAAACATAAAATCGATTTGCCATTTAAATTACTGCTATTAGACCTCTCAGCTAAATATGTATGCATGTAAACAGTTGGAGACAAGTTGACTTCATTAAATTGCTTAATTACGACGATAAATCTCAGATCCGTGCGTACATTGCTTGTTTTTTTTTTTTTTACCAAATTTGAAGTTTTCTCCGTTAACATTTGTGTTTTTTTTTAGAAAATTGGAAATGACAAATTTAGATGTCGCTCAGGGAAAATTTATTGGCGCTTGTGCAAATATTTAAGTTCGTCATTGAGTTTGAAAGATACAGGCTGTTAAGCTGCCGAACTAATTGATGTCGAACAATTTATTACAAAGTTGCTTTATTTTGTAGCAAGCGACATTTTTTTATGAAACAAAAAATTGGTTTTTATATTTTTGTTTGCCTTTTTTTATTTAAAATGCGCTTAATTCTACAAAAGTGCCGAAATGGGGCAAATAATTTATTTACAAATGTATGTATGTACATATTTGCATACATAAAAAGTTTTTTTTGTACAAAAGTTTTTTTTATGGCACATATGTATGCATCTAAAAATGTGTTTACATACATACATACATACATATATAAATATGTATTTATTTAGTTGCTTCTTGCGCTTTTAGTTAGCGAAAAAGTAATACGATGAGCATTCGTTTCTTCAATTAAGCAACTGAAAAGATAACGATCTCTGAGATTTATTGCTGTCAAGCTTATGTATGTATATACATACATACATACATATGTTCGTTGCCGTTTTTTATATCAACTCATTCACGTATTTTTATTGAACAATTACAAAACTAATCAAAACCTCATTAACAATGAATGCGCGCATATGAATATGTATGCATATGTATGTATGTATGTGTTTATGTTTGTTTTTTGTGTTTATGTATTCACTTCCTCACATATTTGAGATTACTTGTGTCATTGAAAACAGCTTAAAAATGATCTCTTACTAGAATATTTGTATGTATGTATATAGTACATATTGTATACATTTATATAAGTACATATATGTATGTATGTTCATATGTAATTGGTATGCGTACACATGTGTTTACATTCATAAATTGGCGTAATGAATAGGTGTCCAGTATTTCTGGATCATAAACATCCCGATTGTAAGCATTACCCGCTTATAAGCACTACGAAATTTTTTAGTTCGTTTCCTCTCTATACATAAAGTTTACTGGTTTTGCTTCACTATTTTCTCGTTAACCTAAATATTTCATAATATTTTTTTATTATATTTTTTTTAAAGAAGAAAATAGTTAAAACAGGTACCGAGAACGAAAAGTATGATCGAAATTAAATGTCGTTCTCGTAGTTTTGTTCCCAAAAATGCTTCAAAATCAAAACCAAAATGAAAACAAAACTGTCAAGAACGTTCTCAATGGTAATTATATAAGCACAAAACCCTGTGGAACGTTTCCAAAGAGAACAAAATGCAAACAACTTGGGAACATTTCTAAGAGAACTAAAAGGGAACAAAAGTTCAAACTTTTTCTCGAAGCACAATTTGGGAACTAAAATGTCAGGAACTTTCTGACACACAACGAAACGGGAACAAATCTTCTCTGAACTAGGGCTGTGCGATTAATTGATTACTCAAAATTTTAATTAATCATAAAGTAAATAACTCAATTATTCGATTAATTGGAAATTATGATTACTCAAAAGTTCAGTTACTCGAGTAATCAAGATTTTTGATTAACCAAAAACAAAAATATTTGAGTAATTTGCTTTATGATTAATCAACATTTCGAGTAAAATGAGTAATCAACATTTCAACTCTTTACATATGTATAAAGTAGCTAAAGTTCCTTGATACAACGTTTCTGTTTTCAAAAATTAAAACAAAAAATTTGTTTCATATACAGAATGTAAAAAAGAAAATAAGCATTTTCCAAAGCAAACTCTTTTAACGAGCAAAATTATTTTTTTTGAGTAATCATATTTCAAGTAACTCGATTAATCATCGTTTTGAGTAATCAAAATCTTGATTACTCGAGTAATTGATTAACCGAATAATTGATTAACCAACTTGCTCGAGTAATCGAATAATCGCACAGCCCTACTCTGAACTATTCGCGAAAAATGAAAGCGAAAAGAAAAAATTTTTCACATAGCGTTCATTAGTTTGAAATGCTTGAATATTAAAATTAATCAAAAAATAACTGGAAGATTACTATGCAAATTAAGTCAACGAAAGACTAAAGACACAAAATTTTTTTTTTTTTTTTTTTTTTTTTTCACAAAAAATGAAAAATTGTTCCATAAATGGTCACCCTAATGCTAGATGAGCTGGAAGTCTGGCTTCCTCTGGCTTAGAATTAAAAATCGTTAATCTTATTTAAACGATTTTTAGTCACAACAAGCAGAGTCCCCTCTAATTAAGTTAGTTAAGTTCTCAAAATGTTTGTTCTCTATCAGACTTTTTTTCTTATTTGATGCTCCTCGAAAACGTTCTCGATACTTTCTTTCTCATTTTTTTCTCACTGGAAACGTTCCCGAAAGTTTCGTTCTCATTCTGTACTTCTTGGGAACGTTCCCGAGAATTTCGCTCGCATTTTGTTCTTTACGGAAACGTTCTCAAACATTGTTTGTTGATTTTTGTTTTTAAAATATTCATATAAAGCAAAGTTAATATTTAAATTTGGATCATTTCATTGTAAGTGGTGGGACATTTGACTCCATAATGTGACCAAATGTGAATTATAACTATGTCGTCGGAACTAATACAACAGTAAAATAATGTATACAATTCCTTTCAAAAAATAGCAAACAATTTCCAAGTCCTTTGTATTATTTGAATGATTGTGACTGGTGGGACACTGAAAATCCATCCATTTGACCTTTGTGCACTCAAAGCCGATTTTTAGAGAAAACACTCAATTAATTTTCGGGCGAGATTTATGGTGTTGTAAAATATGTACTACTAGCAGACTCGGCGAACTTCGTGCCGCCCAAAATTATATTTTTTTATAAAAAAATTTTTATCCAACAATTCACGTACACGATTTCTAGTGGCGCATTTTTATTTACCTGATTTACATTATATATTCAATTGTTAATTTGTTTAGATATTCTAATGTAGGTGGCCCAATATTCGAATTTCGTTAAATATGTTATCAAAAAAAAGTATATTAAAAGTAATTTTTGTATGAGAATATGTATTTAAATAGAAACTTGTTTAAAGAAAACAAACTCCCGATTACGTTCGCATTAGTCCTGCACGACTTTACAACTCACTTTTTAAAGTTAGCTTATAAAAGTGAGGTATTTATAGAAATCCCACAAAAAAGCTAACTACAAGTTAATTATTTTTAGCAATTGATAAATTTTTACTGCTAGGTACTTACATAAATACATAGCTATGTGCATCTCATAAATCTATGTATGCACATCAAGTCAAAATATTTAATTTATGTCTGTCTATTGCTAAGTTAAAGTTAATGTTTCCAATATGTATAGTATTTCTATACATTAAAATGGCAAATGGTAATTTTCCATAGGTTCGTATTCCCACCAAATTCATTTAGCAACCGTATACGCTTTTCAAATGCGCCGCCTTTTTTATTTTACTAACCCATAAACGAAGATCACTACATTATTGTCATAGCAACAGCAAAAATCTTTTATCGGTATCGTCTAAAGTTTTCTGCATTTTTTTGTTGTTGATATTTTATGGGCCAATTTTACGATCTGACAGCTGCAAATTTTTTCTACCCATTTTCATTAATAAACTCCACAAACCATCCACATGTCAGCGCGTGTTGCTGCAACATAATGGACAACTGCTGCCTTAAATGATTGCTGTCAAATGCTTAGTGACTGCAGTTGCCCCCGACTACAGCACTCCCGCCACGGACGTCAATTATATTTTACGATCGCTGGCAATTGGCACTTAGTGTAAGGTTGTGTGTGTGTGTGTGTGTTTTTTTTTCTGCCTAATGCCTAATAATCGGCAACAATGGTGACGGCCGCTGTGGGCGGCAATGAAGTGTTGTTATTAATAAAATATTAATGATAAATGTTTGAATTTGTTGTTGTTGCAATACCTAATTACACTTGCACGTAGAGGAGTCAAAAGTGTTAATAAGATTTCTTGAAATAAATTAAGTGTTTGAATACTTTTTGGTGAGTGTGTGTTGGGTGTAATAAGTGGCGACGCGAATACAGGGTCCTGTGGCGCAATGGATAACGCGTCTGACTACGGATCAGAAGATTCCAGGTTCGACTCCTGGCAGGATCGGTGGTAACATGTAAATTTTTTTAAATACTATTTTTTTATTGAACACTTTTTTTTGTCACTATTAAAAAAAAATCCAAAAAATTGTTTCGCTGACCCAGATAACATCTAAAACTATAATCATATTGCAAGCTATGTACATTAGGGTGGTCCTTAAAAAAATAAAATTAACGATTTTTTCAGTCTCACCCCCCAATCGGTAATACCACGGTCACAGATATCACATATAAATTTTGGTCCCGATATGAGACGGTTAAGGCGTGTTGCACCGGAGGCAAAGTTCAGATTTTTCTCGGGAGATTTTTTAAAGTCGATACTACTAAAGTCGAGGATATCACGTATAAAATTTGGTCCCGATCAGTGTCGTGTTAAGACTTCTTCATAGGGTAATCTGAACTTTAACCACTGTGCGACACGCCTTAACCGTCTCCAAATGGGACCAAAATTTATATGTGATATCTTCGGCTATAGTAGGGGTTGGGGCTTAGGAAATCTGATGTAAAATTTGCTTCCTACATTTAAGGACCACCCTAATGCACATATGTATGTACGTATATGAGCATCTACCACCAGCTGTTATATTTTTCGACAAAAACGCGTTTTTGGTCGCAAATGGTGGTAGGTGGACCTATCTTAGAAAATGCATTATCCTCAGTTTTGTAGAAGGAACAATATTCCATCGTGAAATTGTATTTAAATGAGAACTTAAAAAATATACTAAAAAAAAGTAAAAATAAAGACTCATACTCATATACCCATAGGTGCGTATGTAACGTATACGCCCCGTAGCACCATACGCAGTCATCTAACGTTTACTCGTACGCCTTAAGAATAACATTTTCTCCGTTTAATTTTGACATTTTGAAGTATCTTAAATTATTAAAAGAAAGAAAATTAAAATTTCAAAAATTACAAAATAGCTGCGACAAATACTCTGCATGGTGCCACTTTTGTACTTGTTGCAGGATTAATGCTTTAGCGAGGGAAAAAAAATCAATTTAAAATACAACGTTTTTATAGAAAGAAAGCTCTAATTTTCTGCACTATCCGAAGTAAAAGTATGTAGGTAGGTACATTGCGATCATCTGATTTCACAGCTTTTCTGTGCTTATTTATAATCAAGGCAATGAAATTAGTTATTACAACTCCCAGCATTCATCGGTCAAAAAACAAAAACAAAGTGGTATATATTTGCAAATTATTAAGTTATCATTGAAATTAATGAATTCCAGTCACACTTCACAAATTGCACTTCGAAAAAACCAACTCCCACCCAATCAACTCATTCATGCATTCTCGTATACTCTCGCATACTGCATTCGTCAGTCTGATTGCCTTCGTTGATTAATTGTTCAGATGTCTGACGTGTCGACGATCATGATGACGGCGGCGGCGGCGGCGGCGGCGGCAAAGACGACATTGCAACGCCAACCATTTTCACACCAAACAAATATGCAAACATACAAACATACATACAAACAAATATGCGAAGAGGCATGCAATACATAGTTACAAGACCGGAGGCATTCAATGGCAACACCAACTATAACAACAACAACAACAATGCGTGCCCTCTATGTGTGCCATGAGAAATGCATACAAATATTTATAAGTATGTATAAAAATCGTATTTAAGTGCAAATGCATTTAGTATGTATTTGGAGTGGGCATCCAATAGAAAAAAAAAAAAAAAAAAAAACAATTGCAATGCGCATACGATTAAAATTGCACAGTAACAAACAAATTGCAAACGTTTAAATTAACATGGCTATCTTGTCTGCGATCGGCCAACGGCAGTTTGGCGTCAAATAGAGCGAAAAAAATTGAAAAATTCTAGATGTATGTATGAAAAAGTAAATCTTAAAAAAAAACAAAAGTGTATAAAAATTGTTGGCGTTTGCGCTTCAATTGATTGCACGAATTGCTTTTTATTAGTTGTTGTTGTTGTTTTTGTTGTTGTGTTTGAGGCGCTGCTGAATGACAATTATTGCCCGAGGGAGTTTGCGCGAAAATTATTCAAATTTGTTATTTGACTGACATGCCAGCAGCAACAACAACGACTGACAGCAAGCAGTAGCACAAACCTGACTTGGAGGAGTAGGAATGGGGTAAATGAGAAATAAATCGATTGCTTGTTCGAGCAGCAAGTGCATTTAGAAGTTGCGCATGCGCAGAACTGTGCGAAATGTTTGCTTTGAAACGAATGCGCACTGCGCATGCGAATTGGTAATTTATTACAAAATATAAGTAAAATAATTAAAACAAGTAATTTTTAAGCAAAAAACAAAACCGACTTCGATTCACATATAAAAATTTAAGATTATCGTTAATTTCTTTACCATCCACTTATAGGATCTAAACAAAGTTATGCGGTAACATACATACATAAAATAAAAAAAATTAACAAAAAAAATATTCCGACGAACTGCTAACCTCCTCCGTTTTTTGAAGTCGGTTAATGAAGCACAGCGATTTGTATGGTTGGTAAATGAAGGCGCCACAAAAATTTTATTTTTTTTTAATTTCCAAAAAAAACATAATTATTAGGTTTTAATTTTGAAAAAAAAAAATTTGAAGGATATCTATTTTTGGCTGGCTTTAATCATTTTTTAATGCGCCAAGAATCACTTAAGAAGACAAATCGATTTAGTTTACTGTTTAAGCCGGCGCTCATATCATTAATAAATATTTAAATTTATATTTATTACTCCAGTTGCAGCTAAAGTACACCCATGGCCAAAATAATACAAACGCCTATTTTGACCACTTTTGGTTATATATCTTCTGTTTATTTAATATTTATTTTTTTTTTTTTAATAAAATTGCAGCTAAATGTCTAATAAAAACCATATAAATTCATATTTCAAGCATTGTGCAAAAATTATAAAAATTCTGTAAAGTTGCATCTAAATGCTCAAGTTTTTAATCATATTTTAAAAAAATTTATTGAGTGTGCAGTTGGCCATAAAATTTAAGTATCATAAAATGTAAGTTTTAAGTTGCTAAAGAATCGCTTTGATATTTTTTTTTTGGTTAAACCAGTTTGGCATTTTTTCCATACAAAAGAAAAAAAAATCGAAAATCTGGCAGAAAATGTGGAGAAAAGAAATCGTCAAAAATCAACGTGATTCTTTAACAACTTAAAACTTTATGGTACTAAAATTGGCTATAAAACTGCATACTCAATCATATTTTTTAAAATCTGAATAAAAAGTTGAAAATTTAGACAAAACTTTGCAGAATTTTTATAATTTTTGCACAATGTTTGAAATAGGAATTTATATGGCTTTTGTGTAAATAAAAAAGAAATATAGCCAAAACCGGTGAAAATAAGGCGTTTCTATTATTTTGGCCATGGGTGTACATATATTCAAATCATACAATCGTAGCTCAATTGTTAAGATTGAATTTGCTGGTGCAATTTTCTTAGCGCCGCACAGTGGGAAGAAATATATCGTTTTGGACACTAATCCGCTAACTACTCGCATTTTAATCAATAACATTATTATTTATTTATTTTTTTCAATACTCATCATAAAATGTCACTGCGATAAGTTGGAATTTTTATAATGAGACGAATTCTGGTTTTCGTACAAATCGAAAATTTGAAATTTTTCTGTAGTAAATAATAGGAAAGTTTCCTGACTTTCGATTCGTACGAAAACCAGAATACGCTTCAACATACAAAACTGAAGCCAATTTGACAGAAGAATAGGCTCAAGACTTGAGGATCACGCCGTTTCCAATTCCTCTGTCATATTGACTTGAATTTTCTAGGTTATCTACTGTGTTATAAAAATTCAAATTTAACACAGTCGCATGTTATAGTAAAACTCCTTCTGAGTATTAAAAAATTAAAAAATAAAAAATATAATATAATAAATTAAGATTGGCGTAGTCAGCAGACTTTTATCCAAAGCGATATATTTTTTCCCACTGTGCGCCACCTCCTGTGTGGCAGTGTGTAAGGAACTTTAACACACTTCGACTCACCAGATTGTCAACTCACAAAAAAAAAAAAAAACTCTACACTTTTATGCATGTTCTACGCTTTCTGCAATTCGCTTCGTTGGTGGCATTTCAACAAAACGATCGTACAATTGAATTCCGCCAGCAGAGCAAGTGGAGCAGGCAGGCGACAAGCGTCAGTTACGCCTGTCAAAGGCGATTAGAGCAGCAATCTAACTTAATAAAGCAAAAAGCCAAAACAAAAAATAATAAAAATTTTATGTTTCAACGCTCTAAAAAAGTTTCAGATAAGGCGAAAAATATATTAAAATAACCATGAACACTTTGATTTGAAAAATACATTAATTACAAGGAATAAGCATGAGCAGAACATTTTTAAAAACATTTAAACATTTACTACATAAAAAAGCATGTAACGAAAATGATGAATGACTCTAACCCGATTTACATTTGTACTCGTAATATTCATATTTCTTAGCAGCAAGTAGGCACTTAAACCAGCCAGCATTAGCATTAGAGGAGTATTGTAATTTGTTTGTGAAAAATTATGTCAATGTCGCAAATGCATGTTCCAAATCGCATTTTGATAAATGTAGATTTGTGGTAGTTCCTAACTATTGTGGGTGTGTCGTATGTAATTGCTTAATGGACATTGAAAAAGTCAGCGGGCCGCAAACGGAATAGAAAAGTTTTGATTTTTTTTTTAGAAATTCATATTATTCATATTCATATATCAGCTGTGGAACGAGATTGTCAGATTATAGACTAATAGCTACATCTCTAAGAAAGAAGAAGGAGGCCGATTAGACTTTAGGTTTGCAAGGGGATTTTTACAATTGGTTTCAAATAAAAAGGCAGATGAATTTGTTTACATACATAAAAAAAATGCTTTCACTCAAAAAAATAAGCGGCATGAATTAGAGCAACAAACTTTTGCTTGACAATTTCGAACATAAATTTTGTTGTATTTCTATTAAATTTGCGTTTGCGTTTGTCGGTTTATTTATTTTGAACAAATATTTTTCCCATTCCCTCCATGAACAATCAAAATAGTGCCATAATTGCATTTGTTAGCCCCTTGCACAAAGTCGGATACGAGTTATGTTGTTTTTCGTTTTACATGTAAAATTTCAATTTTAATCGAGTGTTCTTTTCGAACTCGTACAGAAAACATTGGAGCTATCCCAGCGAAACCGACCCAGATTACTTCAATAAAAAAAAAACACCCGAATATTTTTATTCCGCCTATAGTAAATAAATGGAAACCAAAAGTGAAAAGTGAACCGGTTCGGGGAAAATTAAACTCATGATACAAAACTTGAAAAATACTTAAGTGGATCTTCATTTCAAACAATTTTTTGCAGTGGTTTTCTGTTCGGTTTTGGTTAGTGGTTTAGTTCGAAGCCCGAAAAAAAGTTGCGGTTCGGTTCAAAATAGGGTTTCAGCCCTGCCATATAAGTTTTTAGTAGTTTGCAGTCTATTTGTTTATTTTGGACTAGAAAATGTCAAACCAGTTAAAAAAAATTGGCATTTTAGAGTAAAAATGAATGACAATTTCTGCTACTGTAGTACATTCGATGATGTGTCGGATCATTTTTTTTCCATTTATTACCTAACTAGCAAATGCCCGGCTTACTTCACAGCGCCTTAAACGTATTTTTGTATTGTTATTCCCCTCCAAAACCCGAATGGCCTGATTCCTAAAAAATATTATAGATTTAAAGAGCTTTATGAAGTGAGATTTTCAGACAAATGTGTTTTCGAAGGTACTTAGAAAGTATGTAGGTAAAATATTGACTTTCTCATAGGAATTAAATTTATCGTCTTATAACTCGAGTCTGCATATCGCGCAATTTCTTCAAAGATGAACTAATTCAATATCTTTCTCGTCAGTTTAACTGAATTCAGTTTTTCAAATAGGTGGCAACCCGCTTCAACAATATTTTCGGCAGTAAAATTTCCTAAACTTCTTTAGTTTTATACCCATATTGCAATATTTAATTTATCTTGTCAATTAAATTAAATTAACATTTTCAAGCAGGTAGCAAGCTTCTATAAAAATATTTTCGGCTATAAGCTTTCTTAAATTTCTTTCTTTTGACATCCGCATTCCAATAGTACCTTAATTTTATCATTTTACTTAACTGCAATTTTACTACAGGTGGCAACTCTAAATTTTGTTTTCTTTCTATATTTTAAGTTGGACCTCTACCAATACATCGGTGAAAACTACATTCAATTCAATGCATTCGTTTTCGAGTGATGCGCATACAAACATACATACAGACAGACAAAATTCTAAAAATTGTTGATTTGATTTCGGAAAGACCCCTAAAAAATTTGTTTTTTTTTTTAATATTTATAATGTACAATTTTATTATTTGTACCTATTTGTACAACTCTTATGCAACGTTAAGTATGCATAACTGAGCTATTAAGAATGTTTTTCGTTAAAACATTCCAAACATATCAACAAAAGAGCGAAGAAAAAATTAAAATAATTCAAACATAAAAATGTCATCTTAAAATTTATTACAGTTTAGCACTCAATGCTAAACATAGAACGAACATAACACGCATACTGCCCTAACCACCACGCTAACCTTAAGTTAGCACTCGTGCATGCGCTTGTCACACGGTCCTGTGGCGCAATGGATAACGCGTCTGACTACGGATCAGAAGATTCCAGGTTCGACTCCTGGCAGGATCGACGAAGCAAAATTTTTTTTTTCTTTACTTTTATTTTTTATGTTATTGGCTTGGCATAATGCTTATAAAAGTTAGCCAAACGCTGAGATATAACGCACAGCATTCCAGCAGCGCTGGTTGGCTTGCATGCCTACAGTGACTGTTGTAACTATCGTGAGCTCAAATGTTTTCGAACAATTACGTTTTATAAAAAATATTTTTTTTTTTCTAGTTTTGCATATCGAAGTAAATACATACATATGTACATAACTATCTATATACATATAGTATTCATGTCGAAAATTCTGCTTAGAATTTACATATTAACTTGACACTCGAACAAAATGTCAGTTAACTGAGCTGTTGAATGATAAATTGCGCTGTGAAATTAGGTTTTTGTTATTGTTATACATATTGGATTTTTTTTTTGTAATTGCAAGTAGCAATTGTTGCAATTAGCCCACGGCAACGCACATAAAATTGTGATTGATGATTTCGAGTTGACATAGAAAAGTCAGCGAGCAAAAGTATTTACATGCGAAACGCTTGGTGTATGTGGATGCATATGTATGTACATATTTTTGCAGTTCAGTACTTAATGCATACTTTTATATATTTATGTACATTTGTATGTTTGAGCACAATTTGAAATTCGTGCGTTATTAACACAGTCACCGCCCTCCAGACCAGCATCCACCAGCCGCCGCCTGCCTTATCTAGAGTACACTGTAGAGCACTCAGTACTCAATTATTAGCAAAATACAAATTTATTTGATTAGCTTTATGTAGTTAAGTGATACAAATGTGTGCATACATGAATATATACATACAAACATACATACAGTGACTCAAACAAATGACGACGTGTTGATTTTGTTTTTTAAATAACCGTTATGTTTTGCGAGCTACATTTTTGTTGTTGTTATTTTTCTATGAAAATACCGACCCAAACCATATAAATCACAGTTTCAAACTCCATAAAAAAAAATTAGGAAAATTCAAAAATTTGTTATCAATAATTCAACTTTTTAATCTGAATCTTTAGAAACTTTTTTTGGGTATGCAGTTTTATAGCACATACAACTTTTGTCTAATGAAGTGCAAGTTTCAACCGGCTTTGATTTTTGAGATTTTCTTTTTTTTTTGGAGACTGCTTTTGGAGTTTTTACAAACTTTTATTTTTTTTTTATATAACAGGTGCAATTTACAAAAACTGGCGTTAATTTTTTTTTAATTTTGTTGCCATATTTAAGAAATACGCCACAAAACAAAATCCCAAAAATTCATTGAAAAGTGGAAAATTTGTTGAATTTTCCTAAATGTGGTATAAAGTTTGAAACTGTGGATTTGGACGGTACTTTTAAAGAAAAATACCAAAAAAAATTTAACTCGAAAAACATTGAGAATATTTACAAAAAAAAAAAACAGTCAAAACGTGGTCATTTGTTTGAATCACTGTATGTACATTCGCACACACATTTGTACGGACAAGTGCCCAGCAAATATGGGTCAACTATTGTGGGCCGCCGAAGGTATTAGTGTGTCAATTAAACAACAGTTGCTCAGCGCAATACAAAATTGATAAATCGTTCAATGAATGCCTGGACAAAGTTGGTTCGAAATTCAACAAACAACAACAACAATGTCATTTTAGCGATTTAAATGAAAAATGCGATTTCGTACATACATTAATCATCATTCTGCAAACACATTTTTCAGATATGTATGTAGTTTAATTGAGGCGGCACTTTTCGTCAAAGCCCAACTCGGTGATCATAAGCGAACGATCGGGGATTGATTTTGACGACGCTATAAAAATGCAATTAATCACACAATTAAAAATGTAAAATAGCAAAATAGGTTAAGATTAAATTAAGTTTGAACTAAGAGTGGTTTACAAAATTACGAAATTGTACTCGAAGTCCGTCAGAATTGCTCTCCTCATAACTCGTCTTGAAGGTTGAAACAAGAATAGACAATACATCGGAACGGCAATCCTTCATTTAAGCTAGGTTAGAAGATCATCTATTAAGAAGTGGACATGGAATTATATAGACCTAGTTGCACCCGTAGAGGGTGGCTAGTTCAAAAAGGTGGCATCCCAGATAAAAGTTGGTTTAAAGTAAAACCGGTTTTGGTCTCGGTGTTGTTCCATTTTCAGTGTCGAGTAGTTTCAACTGGAGATCGCTGTTTAAAAATAGGATGATTATATATATATTTTTTGTATTTACATAAATCATAAACCTTGGAAAACACTCATCCCTCTAGGCCTTCGGCACTTAATTCCTGGCAAATCTATAACAAATCGATTGGTTTTTAGTCGTTCTACCTTCGCTTAATTTCGAGCTTCAAATTTTATAGATGTTGTTCGCTTTTATTAAATAAATGTACATACATACATACAAACATACAAACATACATATGTACATAAGTGCTGCATACATTTCAAATAAATATAGAAAACAATCGAAAAATGTGTGTCTACATGCATTTGTGCTTTTGTTATGAACATATGCTCATACATATGTACATATATATATGTACATAAGTATGTATTTTTGCTACTATTTTTTATTAGGTTTCTGTTTGCTAAAAAAAAAACCAATAACCATGTGAATGAACTCCACATTTCAAGTTCAAAGTCAATTGGCTAAATTTAGGTAGACGACTTCAAGCAGTTGGCGATAAAAACTTAAAAAATTAAGCAAAAAAAAAAAAAAAACAAACAGACGGACGGAACGCTACAACACGCTTGAAACTCACGCCCTCCTCTTACTTTTTAATTTGAGATTTGTGTAGAATACGACTTTTTGATAAATCACATTCTTTCCATCACTTCTACTTTACAAGTATGTACATATATACAATTGTATTTACATATGTATGTATATATGTACATACATTAGGGCGGGTGAAATTTGTTAACTATGCGGGTATGGCATAGACGTATTTTACGCGAAATTCTAAGCAAATTTTTCTTGGCAATGTCTTATTTTGCTCTAGTGCTATAGGGAGTTTTGTAGGAAGAGGGATCTGTTTCTGGACTTATTTCTTTCGTAAAATATCTTCCAAAGAACGTTGCATTTTTATATCTTAAAGGAGAAAAACGTATGCGTATTTTAGTTTTCCTGGAATTTTATTCATACAAATAAAAAAAAATTTTTTTTGCATACATTTCAATTTTAATAAAAAAAATTTCAAATTAGAAATTTCGCAAATCTTGCTTACTTTCGAAGCGAGGTATGTACATACTTTTCGCGTGACAAGAAATTAAGGGGACATGAAACGGTGGTTCTGATTCTAGATATATGTAATAACAAATTTTGATATGGACTATTTGCTGTGAACAAAGGCTGGGGATATTTTCGTCTGATTTTGTTCAAAAAGGGAATTGAATATTTTTTTTTAATACGTGGAACTGATGTTAGAAAAAGATTGTCTAGCCCCGAGTTTATCGAAAAACTTTTATATTTTTATCGTCATATGATGAAAGTCGAAAAATGTTTCTTCTGCATAATTTTCTTATAGCAGCCACCATATGGAACTGGCCATTTTGTATTTCGCAATTCTGTCATCAGAGTACTATACACTACCCGAATGGTCTAAGAAATCGCCCTAATAAATATGTATATATATATGTATATTAAGGTGGACCTAATTTGTAGGCAGCCAAAAAATCTACTAATTATGAGCCAAAAGCCTTAGATAAGAACATGCTCCCAACATTTACTGGTATCGAGAAAATAGATTTATAATTTCTCATTTCAATGGCGAACCCTGTATTAGGTGCTCCCAAACTAGATTACTTTACAGACTTAGCAGAAACTGTTTAAGAGAAATTGGTCGATTGGAATGTAGCTAATAAAATAGGAGCGGTATGTTTCGACATCAGTTCCTCCAATTCAGTAGATTAAATGGTGCAGCTATGATATGTGAAACAAAAAAGCGGTCACAGTTTGTTTTACCTTCATTGTCGACTTAGAAAACGGCACTTAGTGGAAAAATAAAATGAAAACCATATTTCTTTTATTTACTTCAAACAAAATATTTATTATATTCTATGGAAATATTTATATTTTAAAAATATTTATATTTTAAATAAATTCATTAAGCAAGATTTGGAAAGGTCGACAGGAATTAAAAAAATTTATAAACTTTAAGAAACTACCAAAAATATAAAAATGTTGGGCCATTTCAAACTTCTGACTCAAGGCGCAAATTTCAAACCTCTTCCAATCTGGCAAATTTTTTTTTACATATATGTATGTATCTTAGTTTTTTCCATTACCCCTCAACTTTTTGGGTATGTCCCAATTAAATCTACAATTTTTGTAAAGTTGGTACACCTTAATGTAGTATATGAGTACCAGTAAGAATATATGCACTTACATACATACATTTATAATTATGTATATAATTGTTCTTAAATATTTTCTGGGCAATTTTGAGTGCTTTTTTTTGATTATTATTTATTAATATTTATTAGGAATTGAAATATGTTTCCAATATTACCGTTGGCGGACTTCCGACCCCTGCAGCGTCTGGAACGAATTTGAATTGTTCATATTTTTGTTGTATTGTTTTCATGTGTATGTTTTTACCACACATTTTTTTTTTTGTCAAATTTACCGACGGAGGCGTTAGCCATTAATTTAGCCATATTTTCAATCAATCGATGGATTTGGAGTCTGTTTACATTTTTTTTTTAGTTTTATTTATTTATTTTTTGTTTTCAGCGTAATACTTTTTTGGCATTGCTTTAATTAAGCCAATAAATATTTTTTGTTGGAATTTGTTTTCGATTTCAAATTAAACTTTGTGCTTTGTTCAAAAATCCATTAAAATTTGCATTGGTTTGTAGATAATGAGTGGGACTTTGTAGATTGTGTGAATCTTTAATCTAAATCATGTACTCAATTAAGTGAATAATAAAAATTAACTCAAATTTATGTAATTAAAAATATTGGAAATATTTTTGAAAAAAAAGATGCAAAGTTATATTTTAATTGCTTCGTATGCCGACATGGCTTGTACTTTTTATGTAGAATAATTTGCAATTGGCCGTGTTGCATACTCATTATTACTTTTTTTTTGTTTTAGAAATCAATGTAAGAACAATCAAGTCTTATAAATCTAATTTGAAAACATATGCCATAGCTGATCTTTTCGAAATACTTATTTTTATGTACTCGACTTAGAAGAAAACGCTCAGAATCTAAAAGCATAGACAGACGACAGCGTTGATCTGGATCAACTCGTTAATTCGGATTTATCTCGTGAATTAACTTTAGTTGATCCGAATCAAGTTCTAGAGTTAATTTCCAAATTTAATGCGCATCAGGGGCATTTTCGATGACAATTTGTGATTAAAAAATAAACGAAGCAAATAAAGCAAAGGGGCTTAGCACCCGCGATAGCCGGGAGGTGAGAGCAGTGAACTACAATTCAGTTGAGCCAATATTCGATTACCGTTTCGACCATTTTCAAAGTCATTAACAAATATATTTTATTTTACTTTTTTTTATTTTATTTTCTATTGTTATTTGAAATGAATTAAATATTTTATGGTTTAATTTTTATTAAAAAGTCCACACTAACTGCAATTCAATAAAAATATAAAAATAACAATCAAAAAAAAAAATTTGGTAGCCGTGAGATACGAGCGCACGACCTCGCAGTCCGCTTAATCTGCATTGCTGCCGTCTGTCAGGGAACAATAGTGCTCAAATCAACTGCTTCGTTAATCCGGATTAATGCTGCCGTCTGTCTATGCCATAAGTATTCGAGGATTGCTGTGCGATACATGGAGTACTCAAAAATGTTCGGTACCAAACGGGTGTTTAAGAAAACTCATTCTTTTTCGAACAAACATAGAAGAGGGTCTGCGAGTTTCTTTAATTTAGAGAACTATGAAAACAGACCTCTTTCGGCAAAATAAACTCATTTTCACCTAGTTTCTCAAAATTCGTGGCTTTAAGACAGAGTTGGCGCCTTCATAACGACGAACACATACCAGTCACGAGCAAAAGATATATCGCAAGAGAAGCGCTTTAGAGCTTGATATAGATTGTATGTGGTCGCGCCAGAGTAAAATACATGCCTCTGTTTAGAGCTGAAGAGCACTTCTGAGCTGATGAACGCTGTAGAGCCTTTGAATGGCACCTGAGGGAGACTGAGGCAGACTGAGGCAGACTGAGCAGGCTAACTCGATAGCTCCGCTTAGTGCTGAGTTACTTAGTACTACCAGAGGGTGTTAAAATAATCTCTTACGCCAAAGATTGCTCGATACCGTCGTCCAAAGCTTCTTCACTCCAAGGAGGCTTACTTTCTCTGCCATTTTTACTCCATGGATGAAGTAGGTTTAAACTTCAGTTGAGAAGGCAGAAATGTGAAGATTTACCTTCGAGAGCTTGATTTATTTCAGCACACAGCCAAACACAATAGCGTCAACAAAATAAAAAGACACCACGGGGTACTCAAATCGCTAGCGGCAATACAGTTTTCACGCCTCAATTTTGAAAATTTTCGATGCCAAAACAGGGCGCCAAGTCTAAATCTATTCACAGAAAAAAAAAATATCGCATTAACACCACATTTATGTACCTAGCTATAAATGATAACAAAAACAAAAGCGTGTTGAAAATATTTTAAGAAAAAGCGCGCGCGGCAGACTGCATTCGAGCTCCAAGTTAGCGGCGCTCAGTGAGCGGGTATGTGCACTGCGATCGTCAAGCGAGCGCTACTAGTTGAATGCTCGGCGCAAAGCATTCGCTAAAATCAAGAAAAAAGTATTGGGGAGCACTGAAAAGTTTGGCGCTCGTCAACGAGCAGTTGGAGCACTTAGACGCCACACTGACTGGAGCAGTGCGCATTTAAAAGCGAAACGGAGCAGTTCGTCGACGCGGCAATTCGATTTGGCTGCGCGCGCAGCATGTTTTCGCAAAAACAAAATACAAAAAAAAATAAATAAATTTAATTTTATGCAACAAACAGAAGTAGACTAAAAGATTTTCGAAAATTTATTCGCGACGGCAAGATAAATTTAATAAAATTAAAGAAAAAAGCAATTTTTTTTGTGATTGCATTTTATGCTAATTTTTAGCTATAAAAGCAGCAACGCCTTTTATTATTGAAGATTATTTAATTTTTATTGTGCCGACAAACGCGTATGAACTTAGCAATTTCGAATTTGGTAAAAGCAAATTTCTCAAATTTTTTTTTTTTTTTTTTTTTTTTAAAAAATTATATTATTTTTTTTATTTTAAATTTAAAAAAAAATAATTTTTTTTTTTTTTTTTTTTTTTTTTTTTTGTAACGCAATAAGAGCGACATGGCGAATGAGTAACGAAAAAAAGTCGCAATGCAACAAAATAGCAAGAACAAAGAAATCAAAAAATTTGTCTACGAAAAAGGTAAACAAAAAAGTTAGTGGCCTATAAAACGGAAAGTATACGTAAATATTTAACGACGATCGTAATTTAGATGATAAGAAATAAATTAAGCCGCTATAGGTAATCAACCAAAGTCAAACAAGCGAATATATACACACATACGACATAAAAAACAAACAACTGTACAAACAAACGTGTGGTGCAAATATATGCGATTAAAAACAAATCTGTGCATTCGCTTTTTTTATTTATGAGCCCAGGCCAACACGGCCAATAAAAGTTATTTTCCGCTGTGCCATTACACTTTGCCTGTAAATTGTCTGTTTTAACGCCGGCAAAATTCAATTTTTTGCTGCTATTTATATCTCAAATAACAGTCGTTTATAAAAAAAGAAAATAAAAAATAATCGCATACGCGGTCTACCCAATTGTTCAGTGTTTGTGGCATTGTGGCAGCATATGGCAAATATTTTTTGTCTACTTACACTCCAAAAATCCCGCCACCACCCTGTACATACCCAGTTGTGACTTTGTAGTTAGAAAAGTTCAAGTGGACCATTTCTCCGTCGTCCGGTAAAAATTAGAAAAAAAATTCTGTCGGAAATTTTTGCTTTCGAAACATTTTGCGCTTGCAACGTTTCGCGTTGAATAACAACAACAACAAATCTCAACGTCGACGAATTTCATTGGCCGAATTTGTTTATATTCGCGTGCCTGGTGAGTTTCAGAAATGTTTTTGCATTTGGTTTACATTTCAAAATCTGGTAGTGCGTTTGTGTATGGTCGTATATATGTACGTATGTACTTAGAATTAAAAATATATCTTATGGATTTCCTTTTGTGGCCGCTTGAGTTTGATATACACATTAAACAGATGCCATTTTGACTGACGCTGAAGGTGCATATACAATACGTATAAATGGAAAAATATATACATATGTATACATATATATTTTTAATTTTTGCACATATCCGGCGTATATATTGAAGATAATTATATTTGCTAAAAATATAGAAAAAGGTTTAATGCATATAGAGTATTCACAAGAGATGTCACAAATGTCACATTTTGTATGTTTAATCGGTTAAACAAAGGTTTAGAGCTTTACAGCACAAAAACAAAAAACAATCGATTTAATAGTTTTCAAAATACCTCGAGAAAGGGGCGAGGAAAAAATTTGAAAAAAATTACACAAACACACATCAAAATTCTCTATGAAAAAAAGTATTTTTTTTGATTTTTTTCTTGAAAAATTTTGCACATAAAAATTTTTTTATAAAAAAAAAAAATAGTTTTTAAAAATATGCCATCTCAAGAAAATTAAAAAAAAATCACAATGGTAGCTCTGAGTATTGCGCAACATTTAAGTATAGTATTATGGGTTGCACTCTACAATAATTTGAGTTATGATTTTTTTTTTACACCGAAGTTGACTAAAATAAGTACATTACAAATTTACATTTTTTTCAAAATTTTTTGAGTATGCATTTTGTAGCCCATTAAGTTTTAGTATAATTCAAGTTTTGAGCTACTGTAAAATTGCGTTAATTTTTAATATTTTTTATGCTGAAGGCTTTTTGCAATTTTTTCTTATCGAGGAAAATTAACAAAACCGTCTTCAAGGAAAATTAAAAACGCCAGTTTTGCAATCGCTTAAAACTTTCACTTTATTATACTAAAATTTAATGGGCTACAACTGCATATTCAAAAAAATTCTAAATTTATAATTTGTATATAAAGTTTGAAATGTGAATTTGAATGGTGTTTGTTGCATAACTAGTTAGACTTTTATAAAAAAAAAAAAAAATTAACATTAAATAAACCAAGGAAATACTATACATCCGAAACTAGTCAAAATAAGATGAGTCTATTATTTTTGCCACCAGTGTAAGCGATAGCTTACATATGAAAAAAGTTCGAAATGTTTTTAAAATAAATCAGGAATCGTGTCACTATTTATCATTGTCTAAAAATGGCCGCCGTTGAAGAGTAGTTAGAAGTGCTGACTTCAAGCTGGTAGATCCTACGGTCGAGGAATATTAAAAAAAAAGTATTTTCTCATAGCCCCCAACCCTCTTAAAACCTATTTTATGCTTGGTGTCAGCGCAAAATTCAAAGTGTGTAGTTATATCAAGCACACAGAAGATCGGGCAAACACTTACAAGCACTAAATACATATTTTGTATATTTATATATTTTTTACCAAAAATATCAGGCATATATTTGATTTTTGCCATTAAATATATCATGAAAAAAATCATGTTTCACTATTATCCTGGATTTCCACTAGACATTAAATGGCAAATATGACAAATGACAAAGTCGGGCATTAAAAAAAAGTCGTGTCATTACATTAAAAAAATAGTCATTAAGTTCATTTCCACATGGCATTGTTTTTAATGGCATACATTTTTTGTCATTCAAATGCCTAGTAGAAATTCTGCCTTTTAAGTATTTTCTCCCAAAAGGTACCTTATGCCGAATTTCCACTAGGCATTTAAATGACAAAAATGCCAAAAAATTGGAAGCATTTAAAAAATTCCATGTGGAAATGAATTTAATAACTATTTTTTTGTTTTAAGTAACGACAAGAATATTTTTTGATGGCCAAGTTTGTCATTCAAATTTCTGCCATTTAATGCCTAGTGGAAATCCAGAATAATCATTTTTAGGTCTGCTTGTGTTTTCTTTCCGTCATGGCAGTAAAACTATACCTCAATGTTTTTTTTTTTGTTTAATTTTATGATGAAAAAAATTATTTCTTCTTTCAATTGCATAGAAACAAAGCGGAAAACACCGATTGTATGTATTATTTTTGTGTCAACATACTATGAAATAATTAATCATGTAAGATTTAAAAAACCATTATTTAATCAAATAAATTATAAACAAATCAACAAACTTGGTAAATCACAAAAAAAAGCAAGTAATTTTTTTTCCATTCAAAAACGAAAAAATATCCAAAGCGAAATACGCGCCCACAATTTACAGAAACATTCGACCTTCAGAAGTTCTCAAATCCAATGTAATGTGTGTATACATACATATATATGTAAACAGATGTGGTGTATACAAAAATTATACATATCAAATTACAACCCCAACATCTTTCCGCCCCAAAGTTAGCCGTAATAAATAATTGGCCACATCTGCGGCAAAATCAAAGCTGCATATTCAGTCGTAAACCGCAACGTCCATACATATGTATACAAGTAGTAGGTATGTATGTATGTATTTTTACGGTGTTTTTTTTTTTTTTTTTTTTTTTGTTTGCAACAAATCGTATTGCATGTGGGTGTGTCGTCGTAGTCAAAATAGGTAATAAGTCAGCCCTCCAACTGGCGCCCATAACTGACAATTAGAAAACCTACGCTTAATTTTTTTCAATAGAGATTTACATACATACATACATGAGTATCAAAAAAAAGGAAGTGAAAAAGTAGCTAACTAAGTATATTTATATAATTTTCATATTTTCCAGTTACCTTGAATTTACTTAAATAAATGCGATGAAATATCGGCATAATTATTTGTCTATGTGGAAGTTAACGAAAATGTTTATTATATTAATGCGTAGTCAGCTTATAAGATTACACTTTTTTTTGGGCGAAAACAAACAAAAGCTGGGATTAAGTATATATTTTTATATGTACATAAATATATATATATGTATGTATGTATGTGCACACGTAGCAAACAGCCAATATTCTAATTAGCATAAAATGAAAAAAAATATATTCATTCATGATTACATATTAGCTAAAACAACTTTTTTGTTTTTTTTTTTTTAATTCTGCTAGTTTATAGCAACAGATGTTTGGAGTTAAAAATAATTTTATTATTTTTCCATACCGCTACCCACAAATCAAGACATCCATAAAGGAAAAGTTGAATAGACGATAAATTTAAATTTTGACAACACAAACAAAAAAACATTTATGATTACTAAATAACGCGTACGTTGCATAGGAATTTATACATACATACGCATGCATATACATTAGGGTCGTGCAACAATTTTCTTTTTTTTAGCCATAGACCAGTTGTTGTTTTTTTTTTTTTTGAAATCGTGGCTTTGAAGTATTTCCGATACATATCGTTGAAAAATAAATATTTTTTCATCGAATAAAAATAGTACCCTACAGAAATCTGCAAACAATAAAACTATGAGACATATTTTACTTTAAAATTTTACTAACTACTTTTTCACAACCGATAATCTCTTCTCTTATTAACCGACTTCCAAAAAAGGAGGAGGTTATCAGTTCGTCGGGATATTTTTTTTTTTTTTATGTATTTACCGCATAACTTTGGACCACGTCAACCGATTTCGATAATTCTGGTGGTCCCATACTAATCTGGTTAAGATCCGAGCAGCGGATCATGAGATATATATATATATATATATATTTTTTTTTATATGAGAGTTGAAGTCGGTTTTTTTTTCTAAAAATTACTTGTTTACAAATATTAGTTATTTTATGTGTTCGTTGCCACAACACGCACGGTTTGAAAAAATAGTTAGTAACATTTTAGAATTAAATTTGCATCAAAATTCTACACGAAGGGAAATTTTTTTATTCGATCAAAACATATATATATATATATATACCTTTTAATTCTTAATAATAGAGAAACAGAACAAAAACTAGTTGCAAACAATTATAGGGTTTGCCTAGAACGAAAAAAGTTGCACAAGAAAAACTATAAATATTATAAAAAAAAATTTCACGAAAATATGTCACCTTTTTATTTTAGAAGCCGCTGTATAGCCTATTAAATTTTGGTATAGTGTGGAAGTTTAAAAAGCTAAGACATTGCGTATCGCAGTGCTTTATTCAACTATCTATCTATCAAAGAAATTGCAACAAAAAAAAAAATTGTATCGGCAAGAATTGTGCGCGATTGCACCACTGTGCATGGTTTAATATTCAAATTAAAAAATACGGGTCGCCTTAGTTTCCCATTTTCTATAATTCCAGGGGGTGGTAGCAAGAAAATTCCGAAAAGTTAATTTTCCAGTGTATTTTAGGATCACCCTAATTCGAAAAAAGTACTACATACGCAAACGAATGCAGCAAAATAAACAAAAGGAAAATTAATATACAAAACGACCCAAAAAGCAAGCTTAGGTTGTTACTTATTCAGTTACAAATATGAGAAAACTGTGTGGAAAATTTATGCGCTCTAAGTTAACACAGAAAATTTAGTACTAGTAAGTTATTGCGAGCGAGATAGCTCCTATTGAGGTGACGAGTACTTATTTTGAAGCAACTATTTTAGGAAGTATACTTTGTGTTGCTTGGGGATTTTCGCTGGCATAGCGACGAATTAAGATAAAATATTTTCTATTACTAAAATAAGAATTTAAAATATATATTAAAATATAGGATGGATTTAATCTCGATTATACGAGGGGGCGTGGCACCTCCCATAAAACGGAAATATTTTTGATAGAGTACAGGAACTTGGTATAGATACATACATAGTATATATATACAAAATCATCAATTCCATACTCATGGAGGAGGGCTGCCACCTTCAAATTCGACTTGAACTAGGGGAATTATTTATTTGAAAATTATATTAGAGAATGAATGACAAGAAGCTTAAAAAAGTTGTAGTTGGAAAAGGGTTACCACCTGTTCGAGAAACCAAATTTAAATTAATTATTCGCAAGCTATCTAAAAAATTAATGTATGGGTGTCAAATTTAAGATTGCTAAGGTGTTTTGCAAGCATTGCCACCCGTTTAAAAATTAAATTAATTTAATTTAAATGAATTACTACAATATGGGTATCAATCGAAAGGTTTTTGATAAGTGTTTTAGTTCTAAACTACATGTAGGAGGGTCGCCACCTGTTTAAAAAATTAAATTCTTCTTAAATTAAAGGAATTTGATAATTGGAATATGTAGTATCACAATATGGACGTCAGACAAGAGGGATTTAATAGAGTTTTAGTAGGAAAATATTTCGAATAGGTTTGGCACCTGTTTTAAAAGTCGAGTTTAAATTAGAAATGTTCAGCTTGAACATGTAGAGTTTTCAGAGGTTTTTGAAGATGGTTGCCACCTGTTTTAAATCTAAATTGAAATACAATTATATTATAAGTTTAATGAGTTATTACAATCTAGGTTTTAATCGGAAGAGTGTTGAAAATGCTTTATTTCTAAGCAACATATTTAATAGTAGGGACTCCACATGTTTGTAAATTCATATTCAACTTGAATATTACTTATTATAGGAATTAACGGTTTAAAAAGTAAAATTCAAAATTTTAAATCATTTCAATGAATTATTACAATATGGGTATTAATCGAAATGATTTTGAAATGGCTTCATTTCTAAACTAAATGTACATAAGTATGAAAAAGTATAAAAAGAGAGCGGTTTAAGATAGTTTTAGTTTGAAAATATTTTGAAGGTATTTAAAAAAATTTTAAGTATCCTGATTTTTGCATATTTTAAGTAGGTTGAGATTAATTAAAATAAATGACACCTAATGTAGCACCTAAAAATTTCATACAATCAGCGAAGCGGGTACTACTCTATAGGCGTGTGTTCGAATCCCACTTCTGACAAGAAGTGCATACATATTTTATTTGCTTCAATTAAATTTCCAACTAACAATAAGTATTTATAAACAAATACGCATTTAAATCAAAACAACATTCAAAGTAAATAAAGTACATAAATCATTAATCAAATGTAATCTATCAGCAATTGCCATGGCGTGGGGTACCTACTGACAAGTTCCATATAAGTTTGCACGTCATTGGTGGGTTAATGTCAACAATAAAAAAAAAAAATCCATAAAAACTTATTTGTATTCCGTAATAATTTCATGCAATCAAGCTGCCATTAAAGGTCTACGTCTTGCAAAAAACCGGTAGTGAAATTTCTTGTTTGCTGCTTTAATAATACAAAAGATATTTGCTAATGAATTTATTCGCTACTACACACATTTTTCTATTATAAAATAGGAAAGTATAAATATGTTTATCAAAAAATTGTTACGCCCACTCTTGAGCAGGTTTTTTTATTCAATATTTATTTATTTGCTACACATTTTTAAACTAAACAAATTGCTATTTATGCATTCTCTAACTAATGAAACTCATGTGCCTTTTTAGGTATGTATGTATGTATATAAAAGTAGGAAATTGAAATCAACGTAGAAATACGTACATATTGGTTTAGACACTATGTAATCGACAACTATAGGTAGCTAGGTATTATTTACTTGCTAAGTATTGATACTAAATAATCAGCCGTCGATTTGCGTTTTGTTTTGATTTGTTGGTGCCTGGAGGCGCTGGCCCTGCCGGAGTCAATGCTAACTTTTATGCGGTTATCTATTAGATATCAATTGCATTGAGTACACATGTTAACGTTACTGACAGGTATTAGTGGAATTTAAATTGATAACAAACCAGAGAAATGTGTACAGTAAACTGCGTTTTGAATTGACTTGCAGGAAATCAATGTAAAATGCACCAAGTGAGAACTTATAGGAGAACAAAAAACCTTTTCAAATAAAGAAATAAAACGGGTTTAAAGCTGTATTACAATGACTATGAGTTGCACATCTTTCTAGGCTCTTGCTTGAAATTACATCGTGATGGGAGGAGCGAGTAAAAATTGAAGGAATATATTACAAAAATTTCCAAACAATTTTACTTAAGGCCTTTTGCCGTGATGAGAGCAATAGGTATTTAAATGGACTTAATCATAGCCTTGTAATTTTGAAACTATTTCTGCTATAAGTTACTGATCCCATTTTATCAGGCACTACCGTGGATAGTACTATAAATAGCTACAAGTGCGATAAAGAATGTGGTGAGCTCGAAATGAAGAAGAACCCGAATCCCCAATCGAGTAGACAGTACCGATGTTCCACCACCCGACTATGACGAGGTGCGAATAGAAATTACGCGGTTATTCGCGCGGCGCAATTGCGCTAATACCGTATCGTGGCATTTGCTACATTCCTAGCAATTAAAAGCGTTGCTCAGCGCCGAAAAATAAAAAATAATAGACATGACACCACTGTATGGTGTATTGCACTGTTTGAAGATGGGTACTGTGGTGACACTCAGATGGCGCCGTGTTCAAATAAGTACACTGCGCAATTGGGCTGAGTTAGTGCGCTGACACCACAGGTGGTGCCGGCGTTATTGAGCTAGCGCCATAAAAATTGCGCTATTACCCATGGCTACACAAAAGGCTTACCGGGCGTTCACCGATTTTCAGGTTCATCTATAAGTGAGCGCTAAAAGTCATAACGTGTATGGAGATTCACTTTAAAAGCTGCAGAGCAAAGCCACTCTGGATTTATTTTAAGAGTTGGCGTATGCCGATGGCTTCAAATTCGTCGGATCTGGCAGTGAACGAGGACAATTTAAAATTTAGAAAATGCAGAGCACTTTGTTTATTTGGGAATCAGCATTAACACCAATAGAGAATCGCTTTTGCCACTTTGAACTTAGTAGGCGATTGAGTAGTTACATATGTGTGTAAGTCATCTCACCCTACACAGAGAAAAATATATGAGCTATAGAAACAAGAAGATTGTCGCTATGAAAAGTTTCAAGGCTAAGGGGAAAAACAATCGAAAAAACGAAGACGAATTTCTTAGAGATTCCTTATTGATTTTATGTGTGATTTTATATTGATTTTACTTAAAAGAATACATATGTATGTACCTCTTCAAATTCACATTTCGTAGAGAAAAATCTATTGATTGCAGCATTTAAGAAGAAAGACTTCTTTTAATATTAGGAAATTTCTTCTCGAGTTCATTTAAAAGAACTTCTTCTTAATTTTATGTGACGTATGTACATATTAGAGACCTGCACGAGTGATTCCGGCATCGTATGAGTTCGAGTACTAGTAATCTTTTTATAAGTACGGCGATCCTTTTTTGGAATCGTATAATCTCTCAGACGATGCCGATTCTGCCGATGCGACATCGTAACATCAAACGATTACTATTTTGGCATCGCCGTAAGCGCGTCACGTGTGAAAAAAAGTTAAGCAAAATGCAAGAAATACACACTTTGGAGACATCGCCATTAATAATGAAATAAATCGTTAAATTAATAAATTATTTAATTTTTATAACTCATATTTTATAATAGAGAATTGTGTTGAGAACGTTCATAAAATTGCATCCTAGCTTTAACTTTCCAAATATGTTCTTTGCAGAACTCTTTCAGACGTGCAGGAATTTATAATTTGTTTAAAACTTTTCCATATGCCACTGGAGCCTGTTTCTCCAATTGCGAAATATTTACCCGATTTTTTTTTATTTAGCACTTCTGTTTTGCCTTACAATTTTTCTTTCTAATGCTTACACCAAGGCACATTAAACAGGTAGTATCAGTAGAGCAAAAACAACATTTGCGTGTATTTTGTTGTTGCTTCTGGTATCGAAAGTGTCAACAACTGTTCTGAATTTTTTCTTCTAAATCAAAGCGTGCCATGTGAAATACAAAAAATTAAAAAAAATAAAAAATTGAAATTGGAAAAAATAAAAATTGTTGCAACTTTCTTTCCTATTAAATTTGTTTGCTTCTCGAAGCATTGATCCATCCTTTACAAGGGGCAGTAATCAGCGGTTGTGCTGCTGAGTTGGGCGAACATTCCAAAAGCTGCTATTCAACCGCTTGTTTTGTATGGAAAAATGGATTTTAACAATTCAGAATTTTTGTGAGAAAAAATTAAAAATATTTGACATTTTCGAGACCAAATAATTTGAAAATAAATCAAATCAGCTGCTCTACTGATACTACCTGTTCAATGTACCTTGGCTTACACGTTGCAATAAATTTTTAAGTTCTGTCGTTTTGACACATATTTCAAATCAAACTTCGCTCATCGTAAACGTCTTATATGAAAATGATGATATGAAAAAAATATCTGTTTGCTACCAAGTAAAACGATGCTTTGCCTACGATGTCAAATTTAAATTCAAGTATTCGCATCGTTTCTATTCATACTCGGCGACTATTAACTGGTTATATTTTTACTTACTCGTGCAGGTCTCTAGTACATATGTATGTAAACATATGTGATGTGTTCTTGAAAGCAACTAGACACGCATGGGCGGTTTTTATAGGCTCAGTTCTTACATACATACATAAATCTTCGACGACAATGGAGGCCGCTACACTGCGAATTGACATGTCGGTTAAATTATAATTAAATAGAAATGTGTATAAGGGAGTTGGTATGAATATTAATTATCTACATGAATGCTTAACATAAGACATATTTTACGTCATGGCGCTTCGACTTGCGTCACATTAATTAATTTATTATTCATAGTAAAAAGTCATTAGCCGAAGCAGGCCTTAATTTGTTTAAAGCCTTATTTTTTAGTTGTGTAGCTGTTTAAAGAAGCTCCAACTTTTTATTTAAAGATACACATGTACACTTATTGTTTCTCTGATTTAGATTTGCCTTTAATATTTACGTATTTACTTATTTAAATACATACTTCGCCGCGTATTCCTTCTAAGCAATCGAAAATGGAAATTAATTATTTTAAAATCTCTTTGGATTAAACAAAACCTGATTTCTCTTCTTTATGACGATATTTTTTACACTTTTTACTTTATTTTTTATTGTTAAAACAAACTTGCAGATTAATGAAAAGCTATAGAAGGGACCCTCAGGCCATTTTCGTTTGGCAATAAAACAGTCAAACTAAAAGTAAAAGGTATATAATCAAATAAAAAATAATAAAAAGGCTGCATAATATTAAAATTTAAAAACACAAGAAAGGTAAAAAACAACGACGATTTAGCAAGCAAATAAAAACCGTAACAAAGAGGCAATAGCTAATGAGTTGTGCGATCTTGAAAATTTTATTTGCACACGTGCGAATTAGAGTTTCGCGGCAAAACGAGTTCAAAACCGACGCTCGAACTGGAAGAAGAAATGAAATAAAATGGCACTAAGCGAGAACTCATTAATAAAAATGTGGATAGCAATTAAATTGTTTTAACGTCACAATCAATGACGTTCATTTCAGTGTCTTTCACTAAAAGTAAAAAAATAAAAATTTATAATGAAGTAAATTAAATTGAAATACGAATAAAATTCTATTAATATTATAAGTATGAAAGTGTATTAGTGAAGATGTAAAATTTGGCCCACAGATAGGTTATAACCGGCATAAAATCAAATAATTAATAAGTCATTTAATTAAATCTCGTAAGTTCAATAAAATATTACCAAAATGTTGAAGTTAAACAAAACGGATTCAGTAAGGATTTATTTCAAAAATATTGCTAAGGAGGGTTGCCACCTGTTCAAAAATTTAAAATAATTCTAATGAACAAATTAAATCAAATCATTTAATATGGGTATCAAATGAGAACAGTTGCCACCTGCTCAAAAAGTTATAATAAAATTAAATATTTAGTTAATTTAAACCCTTTTATCCTATATGTAAATAGGTGTTTATCTAAGAGAGCTTGAGATTTTTTTTTTATTTATATTTTCGAAGAGAGTTGCCACCTGTTTCGATTACCGTTTAAAAATGTTCGTGAAAAGTCTTAACCAAATGGATTTTTCCATTATACATACACTACGTATAATGGAAATATTCAATTCAAATACGCCCGTATTAAAATGAAGCATTTTTCACTACACGGATGGCGTTTTTTCATATGTAATTAAGAAAGTATATGTATACTGAAATGAAAAATAACAATACGGGTGTCCAACGAAACAAATCAAATACAACTTTTTCTGCAAAATATGTTTGAAGAGGGTTGCGACGTGTTTTAAAAATAAAATTTAACTTAGTTAATTGAAATATAACATAAAGGTATGTCACATATTTACAAGAAATTATTTTTAAAATATTGGCGTTGGTTGATTTTTCCGTCTCGGAGGTAAGTTGATTTATTTTGGAACGAACTTCCGTTACTGCTTGTCAAGTTTGGTTTGGAGACAATACGGTTTCGGCGTTTTTCCATCTACAGTTCAATTTTTTTCGTTCTTTTTAAAAAACTTTATAAAAGAGTAGCCACATTTTCAGTATTTAGGTAAATAATTCCTTTATTTTAGTTAAAATATATATCATAATTTGGCATTGATATGACACGAAAATTATATTCAACATATAAAAACTATCTACGAAAGATAAGTTCATCTTCATACTAAATCGGCCGATTTAGTTGAAATTTTGTACAAATATTGGCCATGTTCTGAGATATAATTTGTAACCCAGTATTCATAGGAAAGGAAAATATCGAGTCAGCCTCGATTAAGATAAGTAAGAGCATGAAAGTGATCAACACAGTTCTAACATTTGACCGCATAACGTTAAACCGTAACTCAGGCAAAAGCCATTAAATAATAAGAAAACTGCTAAAGTAAAAAAATTTCGAAAATTTTCTAGCTAATATTTAGATAGACTTTTCAATTTCTTAATATTAATATTTGAAAAATTCATTCAATAATCGGCCCTTAAAATTGTAAATAAACTAAATTTCACAGCATAAATTTTGCATTTTGTTTTTGTATGTTTTTTTTTTTTTTATCAGCAAAAATTAAAAACAAAATAGTGAGTCTTTCAACAGGCTTTTCAGCTGCGGGCCATGAAATGTTTTCCCCCTATCAGTCGAATTCTCCCAACGCTTTACTTTCAAGTGCCGCCCACGTGGGGTTAACTGAATTTAACTATTTACATATTTTATTGAATTCAATAGCAAAATGCGTAAACAGTCCATAGGCTGAGGCTCATTGAAGGCAATCAAAAAATCTGCATTACCTCCAATTTAATGCGACCTAGTACGTGCTGTCCGTCCATCATGAGGTTAATTGCGTTTTTTTTCGGTTTAAATTCCAATAAACACAGATGTGGGCTGCGTCTTCCGCCCGCTAGTTTGCGTTATCCATTCGCTACGTTTGCCGACAAAACTAAACAAAGATTTTTTGCTGCATGGTTTTTGTTTATTTATTTTATTTATGTGTGTTTATGTATTTTATTTCCTTCTGTTATTGCAGGTTTGTGGGAATTGTGCCAAAAAAATATGGCTGATCTGCTTTCAGCAAATAAAAAAAAATAAAAAATAGTAATAAAAAAAGAGAAAAATGTAAACAGCAGCATTGAAGCGCATTAAACTTGAACTGCTAATTGGAAAATATATTCGCTGAAGGACCTTCAACAGCACATCTTATTTGCGCTAAAAGGTTTTAACATACATAAATATGTGCCAAAACAATTTAATCATACGCTGGCTTTTTTATGAATTTTTTTATGAAAACTGATAACTGAATAGTTTGTTCTAAAGCATCTCACTATGTGCGACAGCAACGAGTTCATGACTATCTTAGGAGCATACTTATTTTCGCCTATTGGGAGTTGTAAAAACGAACCAATTTTATTGCCAGAAATTATCAAACGCATTTTTATTTATTGTCTTAAAAAAGTCATTCAAACGGCAACTTTCAAAATGTTCAAAATTTTTTTTTAAATCGCACAATTCATTGTTACGCGTTTTATTGTAAAAAATTATCTAAGTTAATTTTATTATTCATTAAAAAAAAAATTAAAAACGAATTTAAAAAATTCCATTTGTCAGAAGTGGGATTCGAACCCACGCCTACAGAGTAGACTG
>NW_023460248.1:0-39943 GCF_013731165.1 Rhagoletis pomonella
GAACTTCTTTCTGCGTAGGCGGTCTGGTCGCGCTTAGGGATTATAACTCTTACTACTCAGGATGTTCCTTTCTGTGTTGCCGGAGAAGCGGGACAGAACTTTTCGGTTTAATTTTTACCGTGGATATACGGTAAAAGTTACGGTGGCGTGTGTAAGTAGACACTCCCAATATTATTATTATGAACTGTATGAATCATAAACGACTTAACATACAGACATTGCACCCAGAACATACCAATGTATACATCATCTTAAATAACACATTTACGCATTTACTTACTTTAATTTGTATTAATAGAGAATTTCACAAGACAAAATTTTGTGAATTTATCTATTATATCTATTTAGAAATTTTGTAATAAAGCCGCATAGAATTTTTCGTGCACAACAAAGTAACTTTACATTTACTGTCCCGAATACCGACTGCCCGACGCCTCTCTATGCATAGAATTTCAGACAGCTCAGGGTGGCTGCATCCTACAAAATGCATATGTATGTAGATATGCGCCCTACCCCAGCTATTACTGTTCCACCAGGAAGTGGGTGTGAAGTAACGCCACAGTAACAGCTATAGCGATAATTTACAAGCAACTCGTTAGTACATTTAAGGTATGTACATAGAAAAAACAATGCAATCCAGTACTTGCCTTTAGGTTTGCATTGTGCACGGTAAAGCCCAAGTTTGTATTAAGAGTATAGCGTACATTGCCCTTTGATGCAGGACATAACGATATCAGCAAAAAGTCAAAACTTGCAGTCAAAACCTATATCATATCAGATATTTCTGCATTACTTTGTTTTTGTTACAACGCGGCAGGAGGCAGCGCCAAAATTACTACACCAGCTAGTACTCGGGAGCAGCTGGCGCTCTACAATGTTGCACTCAATGTCATCGATTTTACTAAACACAGTCAACGGCATATCAACTTAGCGAGCACCCGAGACTGCCAGTTTTATTGCGTTTGCGAAATACAAGAACAACTGATAAAAGCTTTTTTCGGTCTTGTTTCCGGTTGCACGAACAAGCCGGTTTTCTGCAAACCTCGTGTAGTTGCCTCATTTCTCATCTTTACAGACGCCCTAGTGCTGAGCAACAATGTTGGGCGACCGAGTTTCCCAGTTTCAGAGCAAAAGTGCACATACAATTTCTAGTATATACAAATATACATTTATTTTGGAAATTTTATGCAGCACATGCTCCATAACATGTGGTTTAATGCACTTTCACTCGGAACGGAACCGCAATCGAAAATATTCCGTTGATGCTATCAACGTCCACGAGGAGCCAACAATTGGCTCTCCCGTTATTCTCTAGGCTCCATGTGGGTATGCGTGACACGTGCTCGAAACCAGCAAATTTCTGCACAACTGGTGAGAATATCAAATTCCATGTTGCATCCTGTATTTTTTTCAGTTGATTTCTTAACAGCCCGCTTGAACATTGTAAAGTTACTTTGACCGATATAATGGGAACTAACCCCTCACATGCGCTTATTCTTTTCACTCTTTACACCTTTTCGGCGCGAAACTTATTACAGTTTTAACTGCGACCATTTTGTATGCAAGCTCCACCAGTCACCTTTGTATTGGTAACAAAAAAAAGTTAACGGATATGAAGAGATTTGCTATTCGCATACCAATGCTCCGGTCATAGAATTTGCAATTCTCTCAACTATCTCCAAAAATCATGCATGTTGAGCACCTTTGCCCCATTCTTTTTTGTCCTTGTGTGCTTCAGCTTTACAACAAAACAACAAATTCAATTTTACATCACCACATGCAATCTGGGAAAAATACTTATCGAATTTTTTCACGTATTAGTACACAAATGCCTATCTATTTTTACTTACCTTCTTAAAATTCAACTTAAGCCCGCATTTAATAATACTTGTATCTACTTTTAAAGCAGTTAAATGCAAAGAATCCTGTATTTTTCAGTAGTAGGGCTTTTATTTGCTGCAATTTACATTTTTTCCTTTTCACTTCTATTGCCGTCGCTCTACTTTCTTCATCTACTTTGTAGCAAATCGCTTTGGCGTCGACGTCGCTGCTATCAACATCGTCGCTGCCGCCATAGTTCCTGCAGCCACTGCTACTGTTATTACCAGCAACATTGTTGTTTTCTGATGCACAGAGATTTACTTATTTTGCAGATTCGTTAACCCACAGCTGTGTGAAATTTTTTAAATTCATAATTCGTGCTTCAACCGAAGATAATTTCTAATTACAGCAACGACTTTTTAACTATATTGCACTAAATTAAAATTCATTTGGACTGCAATTCGCGTTTTGCACGTTTTAATTATTTGACAGGTCGTTTCTGCCTTTTCTTTTGCGCTAAAAATTCGCATTTTATTTTTAAAGCAGCTGGCAGCACAATTTTTAGTGATGCCAGATGGTTAAAACTCAATTTATTCATACCAAAGGAAGTTGTCCAAAGAACGTAAAACTAAACAAAGAACGTAATAGATTTACGTTCTTTGTCGAGAAGAAGCGACAACTCGTTACTTTGAAAATGTACTGCTACCAAAGAACGTAAATCTATAAGAAGAGACAACGCGCTGAGGTGTGGCGAGTGAGTCTAGAAGATTTGCAAGAGGAATTTGCGTCCGTTTTGAAATCAAGTTCTGTAAATGAATTCACCGCAAATTTGGTTTTGCGGCGACAAAGAAAGCAAGAAAAAGCGATTGGTTATTGAAATAAAGAGATAAAATAACAAAAAAGATGGCCGCGACTCTTTTTGTTTGTTTGCCATCGGCATTTAACATGCGCAAGTGCACAGATTTTCTCTCTTTTGTAATTTTGAACAAATGTATGGAAATTAAATTCACGCGCTATGTAAGAGCTGTACAAACTTCCTCTTTAATATGGAAGAGAAGAGACAACACGTTATAATTGTAACGAGTCGGAACATCAGGAGCGTGCTTTCTCTTTTGCCCAAATACGTTTTGTGATTAGATGAAAAGAGAAGGCACGCTCCTGATGTTCACACTCGCTACAATTATAATGTGTTGTCTCCTCTTATAGATTTACGTTCTTTGGCCATTATTTCTCTAAACTTCTAAATCGCAGTGCTCTTTCCAACTTTTAAATTATTACCTAGCTGATGAAGATTTTATTTTAATAAAAAACAAAATAAACATACATTTTTTGCACAAATGGCCCATGATATTTTGATGTAAACTCCATACTTCTAAAATCGCATACATAAGTGGTTTTACAACAAATGTAATTTGCCAACATGGTTTACGTAGATTTACGTTCTTTGGCGACACATTTTCAAAGTAACGAGTTGTCGCTTCTTATAGATTTACGTTCTTTGATTAAGGTTCTTTGGTGAAAGGGGCCTAATGTTGTGAATTTGTTAATTATAGTACTCTGGCAACATTCGTGAATAAACAGGTGAAAGTTTGACATTTCGCACGGCATACAAATTTGGAAAAAAGAGGTTAGCTAGGTAAATAACGCAAATGAGTGGATTTATTTATCGCACATATCTAAGTTAATTGCTAACATTATTTATAAAGTATTATGTCAACAGAGGATTTCTATTTACGATACTACGTCGGCCACAAAGGCAAATTCGGTCATGAATTTCTGGAGTTCGAGTTCCGGCCGGATGGTAAATTGCGGTATGCCAACAATTCTAACTACAAAAACGATACAATGATCCGCAAAGAAGCCTTTGTACATCAGTCTGTAATGGAAGAGTTAAAAAGAATAATATTAGATTCTGAAATTATGGCTGAAGATGATTCACCCTGGCCACCACCGGATCGTGTGGGCAGACAGGTTAGAGAATGAAAACTGAAATATCAATAGCATGCACCTAACATAAATTATGCTCTTAGGAATTGGAAATTGTCATTGGTGATGAACATATATCCTTCACTACCTCGAAGACGGGATCTCTTGTCGATGTAAACCGGTCAAAAGATCCGGAAGGTCTACGTTGCTTTTACTATTTGGTCCAAGATTTAAAGTGCTTGGTGTTTTCATTAATTGGACTGCACTTCAAAATTAAGCCAATATAATAGTGTAATTTAGTAGCATCATTTATACACACATACATATTTAACTTTCCATTTTGTACTGACAAAATAATTTGCTTTTATCTGAATTAAAGTATAAATAAATCTTTCAAATTCTTGTTTTACAATTAACTTTCATGGTCCACCTTCGTATGCAAATTAGGTGCTGTATATGTTGTTCTTGTTGTAACAGTATACAAATTCCCCAAAGAGTTTTGAGGTGTGTTCCTTGGCCAGATATAAATCTGGGTCTTTGCGGTTACGTAGACCCACAGACTGCCGTAGGAACGTGCTGTGTAGGTGTTGATTGATAGTTATTGTTGTAACATTATATTATAAACGTTCACAAAAATCTTTAGAGAATGCTGCTGTATTGAGATCCCTAATACTAGCTAGTTTGTTAATCATTGTAAAGATATAAATCAAGGAATATTGTGCAAGTGCACTGACAAAACGTATATCTGGCGAACAAAATGACAAATTGTAGCCATGTTGTTGTTGTAGCAGCATACTAGTTCCCCAGTTACTAGTTACTGGAGTGACAGTCCTTGGCCAGATATAAATCTGGGTCGTTCCGGTTACGTAGACCCGACTGTCGTGGGAACGCCATCATTTTTTCTTGTGGAGATGCTACTTAAAAATTGTCCCCCTACGTTCCCCATCTTTTATAATTTAAAGTCAAAGAGTAAGATCCTTTAAAAGGTATTTCCAGCAGAAATGTTCAACGTCTAGCTATAAAGAGAATCGAATATTTGTGCGTTAAAAGATAACCTTCAATTCGGTAAGAATTATGTAAATATCGAATATTATTCGTCAAAGGTCTGTTGAGAAAAAACTGGATGCATCGCTAGTATTTTTACTACTTTTTCTTAGTGTTTCCTTTTATTAGTCTTTCAGCTCGAAAACAATAACATTTATATTAATTTTTAATCGTTAGTATGATATGGAAAGGGCGTAACTCACATCGCCGCTGAAATACAAAAAGCCGTAACTAACCAAAAATCCGAAATTCAGTTTTTGATTGATTATGATGCATTTTATGGAATCATAAGTCCCCACATCGTTTTATGCAATAAAAAATTTTAGTTAGTTGTGGCTTTTTTTTGCATTTTTAATTAGAACCTCGCTATAAGCACACATTTTTCAAACCAGTTACAGAAGACAGGATTAAAGATGACTTACAAAAACTAAAATCGAAAAACGCTGATGACGTAACAGGTTTCCCAAATTCTGAAACAACTAAAGAATTGGTTCTCAAAATTGGAAAACAACGGTGTTTAAACAACGATCTTGCCACGATGCTAGATTGAGAAGATGCAACTCCGCCATATATTCGACATTTGCATCCCCGATGCAATCCTCAAAAAGGAATTATTGCACCGCAATAAAAAAAATATATAACTGAAAGTCATCTCAATCGAAAAGAATTAACAATTTTTTTCAAGTTTCTAGTTCTTCCATTTTGTCGCCTCGAGCGAGTAGTTATTTAGTGGCACAGGTTTGATTTACGACCCTTTAAGAAGCAGGCTGTAACCCGAAAAGGCAGCAGAATTACTCTTTATTAAATGCAACGTTCCAAATTTTTAATTTAAGTACTAAATAAATAAAAAAAAAACATTATTAAAAATTACTAATTTTTTATTTACCTAAATCTACTAATGTACTCACCTAATTTTTTCTTAAAATACTTCACATTCGCATTCGCATCCGCGGATGTCTAAAATTCCACATTCAAAACATCCCTAATATAAATAATTATATGATAGAAATACTCGTCGCACGAGTTAGTATATCACAAGTTTTTCACAAGTATGAATCTGAATGTAAAATATATATATATATAGATTGGCGCTTACACATATGTTAGTGTTTGGCCGAGCCTTTACGAAAACGAGATATTGGATCCAAGTCCAGTTATTCAGAAAATTCTTATTTACGGTCGGATTTCGATGATACATATCAATAATCAGGAACCGTAATCTTAATATATACATATAAATCCCGTGTCACTGTGTTCGTTTACGCTAATCTCCGAAACCGCTTAACCGATTTCATTGAAATTTTGTAGGTTCCCTGCAAAAAGTGGGACTAGGTTAAACACTAGAACAGGACCACGCTACTTTGTAACCAACACTAGTAACCGAAATGGACCAAATATATGGAGAAAATATGGTAACATTAACATTGCGATGTCATTGGACCTGACCACCTCTGGTCCAAGGCTGCATAAATGGGGCCACTTCTGGCCCTCCGCTGCATAACATGTGACCACCTAGACAACTACTACTTTTGGACCCTGGCCATTGCCGATGGGCCACGAAAAGGTTAACAAGTTACTAGTAAGCAGCCTGGTCCTTTTGCACATACTTTAAAACTACGACCCAGTGGACCACCTGGTCATCAAAATTTTGCAAGGTATGTATTGTTGGTTCCAACTTAAAAGATAAGATAGTTTTGAATTCGAGAAAAAATATTTTGAAGTGAAACTTCTCTAGCGGCGGTGGGTTGGTCGGGAGTAAATTGGCGAATTCAACGGAAATTGCACACGGAAATGGTGCAACGGAAATCGTTGGGACGGAAACAAGTGCTTCTTGAATGTATGTTATTAATTTAACAAAAACTTGCTAATAAAGGGCTAAAGAACAAAACTTAGAAAGGGCCTATACAAGAATGAAAGTAAATAAAGGTAAGTACGGACATAGATAAAGAAAAGGATAAAGGCAAAGGTAAAAATTAAAAGAAAAACAAAGATGTGTGAAGATAAAGGCAAGAATGAAGACCAAGCCTCCCGTTCCCACGACAGTCGGGTCTACGTAACCGGAACGACCCAGATTTATATCTGGCCAAGGACTGTCACTCCAGCAACACTCCCC
The DNA here is from genome assembly GCF_013731165.1 of Rhagoletis pomonella. Lineage (NCBI taxonomy): Eukaryota > Metazoa > Arthropoda > Insecta > Diptera > Tephritidae > Rhagoletis > Rhagoletis pomonella. The sequence goes on from NW_023460248.1 coordinate 6,905, forward strand.
AAAAAGTCTTTGGGGAGTTTGTATGCTGTTACAACAACAACAACAAGCAAGCCTCCTCTCTCCCACAGAGGCTCAAACGGTGGTCGGCAAATTATCTGAGTGGTCGACATTCGTCGGTAATGTTTAGAGACAAAACGAGTAAGCAGCGAAAAATAAAACAGGGGGTTCCTCAGGGTGGTGTCCTTTCCCCGCTACTGTTTAACTTTTACATTTCAAAGCTCCCTCAACCACCAGAGGGAGTCTCGATTGTCTCTTATGCCGACGATTGCTCGATCATGGCGACTGGGAATGGAATTGATGACCTGTTTTCGAAAGTAAACGGGTATCTCTCCGAACTTTCTCGCTTCTTCACTGCAAAGTGTCTAGCCCTCTCCCCTATGAAATCCTCCGCGACCCTGTTCACAACCTGGACGACGGAGGTCAGGCTACCGCTGGGGATTCACGTCGATGACACACCAATTCCGACGGTGAATAACCCCAAAATACTCGGAGTAACATTCGACAGCCTGCTCTCCTTCTCTGCGCACTCAACCGCTATTGTCAATAAAGTACAGAGCCGCAACAAGGTCCTCAAGCCGCTAGCCGGCAGTACTTGGGGCAAAGACAAAGAAACGTTGCTGGCAACATACAAGGCAATAGGCCGGCCGGTTTTGAACTACGCAGCGCCAGTGTGGTCGCCAGGGACTAGTAGGACGCAGTGGACGAAGCTACAGACTGTACAGAACACCGCACTCAGGACAGCGACAGGATGCCTCCTGATGTCGCCTGAACACCACCTGCACGGCGAGGCGCAAATGCTCCCTGTAAAGGAGCACAATATAATGCTCTGCAAGCAGTTCCTGAGGGGGAGCCACAGAAGTGGCCACCCAAGCAGACAGCTGCTTGCAGAGGAGCCGTCGCCTAGGCACGTCAGGAGGCATCTATATGAACTGACGGACGAAGTCCAGAGGTTCATTAAGCAACCTCTGGACCCGACAGCGTACCGACAGGCCCTGAACGGCATTCACAGGGACTCAGTCTCGAGTTATGTAGACTCTAGACCTGTGAATGCCGTTCTAGGCATACCACCCCCGGACATAGACGAGACGGAGCTTCATCTGCCTCGGGAGACACGCACAACACTTGCACAACTTCGCTCCGGTTACTGCAGCAGGTTGAACTCCTACCTGAGTAGGTTGAATGAGGATGTGCCGAATGAGTGTCCGGCATGCGGAGAGACCCCACACGACTCGAAACATCTCTTCGCATGCCCGGAAAACCCGACAACCCTAACGGCCTTGTCCCTGTGGACAAACCCCACAGAAGCTGCACGCTTCCTAGGGTTGCCGTTAGTGGAACTTGACGACAACGACTGAGATGCTAACCGTCCTGGGCGGGGTTGTTGTAGCCGCTACAACAACAACAACAACAACAACAACCAAGGTAAATTAAGCACTTTACTTATATAAGGGCAAAAGTTAAGGAGAATATGTAGATGAAGAAAATGATAAGCATAATGGTAAAAACAAAGATAAATATAAAGAAAATAATGAGGATGAGGATACCGCTAAAAGTAAAGATGAATATAGAGGAAGATAGATTAAAATAAAGGTAATTATAGAGAAAATGATATAGATAGAGACACAGAGACTCATTCTGGGAACTATTTTGGGATTTTAGAGATTTTTCGAGTTTTGTTATCGTTATTGTTATCGATTATTTATCGATTTTGTTATAAATTTTTTATCGATTATTTATCGATCTTGTCATCGATAATTTTATAGATATTTTTAACGAATGGGAGGACAAAATAAACTGTAAAATGTTAAATTTTCTCAATATTAATTTTTTTTACAGGAAACGTGGTTTTATTGTGTTAAATTTCAAAATATATCATTTATAACCAGACTCGACCCAAACATCCCAAATGAGTGCCCGGCATGTGGAGACTCCCCCCACGACACCAACCACCTCTCAAAAGGCCAGCTCAATCCGACACAACTAACACCCCTCTCCCTTTGGTCCGACCCCATCGAAACAGCTCGTTTCCTGGGCCTACCGTTAGTTGAGCTTGACGATAATGATTAAAAGTTGACCCGAAACAGGCGGGGCTTAGTAGTGCCGCTACAACAACAACAACAGCCGCAGCAACAAGAACCACAATTTTAAAATTATAAAACCTGGAAAGATTAAAGCCCACCGTAACATCAGCTCGGTAGCTGAATTGCTACCAAAAAGGCATTAAGAATAATAAGGGCAATAGGTTATATGTCATAAAACTCCTTTTGCTCTATTTTATTTTCATACAAAAAGTTTTGAAGTACATTTCATTTTCATTACAATATTCAAATTAATAAAAACTTAATTGCGATGATTATGTATACTTGTGTATAAATATTAATTTTCAATAAATTTCAGTGCAATATTTAATTTTCAATATAAGACCGTGCTAAGAATAGTCCTAGGCTATTTCCTTACTTTATTTATGTGTGTATATAACAGTTTAAATTATGTGTAAATCTCAGAACAAAATATTATCAACGTAAATTTTATTATTATTAACTTAACTATAAGTACACTGGGGACTTAAGACTATAACATGCTTTATAATGTACATGTGCAACAACATTTGAGCGAAAATGTAAATTCATTAGAATAATGTTGACTGTACTTATGTAATAATTATATAAATATGATTGCATCTAAAAGACTAACATTTAAGGCAAAAAATTACTATGCTAATTGAAGAACGTTTTTCAAAAAGAGCATCAAATGAATATGCATAGAACTTTGAAATAGTTTTAATACAAATATATTTTATTTTTAAAACTTATTTTAAGATATGCTGTATATAAATGCTACTACATATAACTGCAATGTAATAAGATTGTACACGATGGAATAAACAAAATTTTAACATTAAGTTTTGCTTTCAAAAATAATAACCAATTTGTGCATTCATAAAAAAGAATACTAAATTGTAAAGTGTAGATTTAAAAATATTGGTTTTGTGGCTTAACACGCAATATACATAAAAGCGCACACGGCTAATTTCAGTCTTTGGGACATTTTTGTAAAAATAATGCTAATAGGTTTATAACGCCCTATTGAGAAAGAAAAATTGAAAACCAGAAATTGAGTTTCATCTGCATCTGTATGTAAATATGTATTTATTATTTTCAAAAGATGGTGTTGGAATCGTTGGCACAACCCCACCAATGTTTTCAACATAAACGCAACCTCTTTACGTTATTGTTTGCAAATATGTAATTATGTATGTATAATAAGGACAAATCCCAGTGGGAAAATGGGAATGCATTACCTTTTTCTACCAAGAAAAGATTAACAACTACGGTTGAACGAAAAGATGCATCGCAATGTAAGCGAACGGATAATGTATAGTAAGTAATAATGTATAGTAAGCCAACTTGTTGGTCGCGGATTCAAAACCTACGCCACGAACTTTATTTTTTCTTAATTTTTTTATTCTATTTATAGTTTCTAAAGCGACATGTGGTATGACCTTCTGTACAGAAACTCTTGCATCTTTTCGTGCATAAGTTATAAGGGCTATCCACTACTTTTTGCATTCCCAAGCATTACATTTGCAAGTGGGTCCAAGTGGGCACAAGTGCGGCCAAAATTTAAAAAAAAAATGTATCTAGACAGGGCTTTTTCATCATTAAGTTGGCTAAAGGGATTATCTAAGAAGCGAACACCGTTCACAGTAACGGGCGGTAACCCAAGGGATTCTTTATTTTCAGTCGGAATGTGGTCTTTGCCCAATCATAACATTAGACATTTTTGTTCTTTAAAAAATTTGAGTAATAACACGCTGTCGGATGCTGCCTTTAAACCTATTGGAGGTAACTTAGAAAAGTATTACCTACTGAATAAAATCTGCCACTGAAATTTGTATGTATTTATTTTTAATACGCTTGTATTAGCTTCACCTGTATGTAATAGTTTCGAGCTCTTAAATTTGATTTCGCAGAAAGATTTTGAGTATGCAGTTTTAAGTGCAAGTGGACTTACGGTTGATTTTTGGATTTTTTTTTTGTTGAAGGTGTTGCTCATTTTCTTCATATCATCGAACATATTTCGTATGGAAGAAAATGAATGGCACCGTCAACAAAAAAAAAAAAAACACAAAAATTAACGGAAATACCTAGCTACTTCAACCTGGCACTTTGTGACACTAAAATTTTGTGGGTTATAAAACTTTATACTCAAATCGTTCTAAGAAATCTAATTAAAAAGCTTGAAATTTACCAGACGCCATACTGGATCCGCCATTTGGAATTTCGCAATTCTGACAGCGGATTTGTAATAACCCCATAAACATTGGGTTTGGTCAGCAATTCGAAAATGATTGGAAAAGGAATATTTTTTCGAGTCTCAAGTTATGGATCCGAAGTCCAGCCCATTCTCGGATTGAAATTTTAATGAGAGAGAGTGATTGTGTTATATTTCCCTTCGAGAATTAGCTGGATTTCACTTTCTCCCTTGTTACCATGGTTTCCATTTTTTCGAACCCATCTCGAGTGTATTGGAAAACTGAAGTTGGTTTTCGTTCTAAGTTCGATATGCATATTGGATATCGAAGGCCATTTTCGAACGTTCACCTTAATGATTATTGGGAAGTGACCCCGAAAACCCCCTTGTACGAAATTTCGAATCATTTCTTCAAAGTTTCGAATTTTGGCCGCACTGTGAACCGGGATATTTCATATTAGAAACGCAATAAAAATTTACATCATTTTTCCATAGGACTCTGATTCGCGTACATGTATATATAAGTAAGTATATGTAATTTTTAAGCATCATATAAAAATTTAGGAGTACAGTTATTACCTGTTTCAAGTGCCTTGCCTGCATACAAATGTTTATCATAAACAAGTAACTTTTAAGCCAAAAAAAAAACAGCTTCAATGTTCATATAGAAATTTAAGGGTACAGTTAATTTTTTCATGATCCGGTGTATGGAATTGAACCAAAGACGGTTCACGTGGCCCAAAGTTATCAGGCAACATACATACAAAAACATAAATATTCCGAGGAATTGATAAAATCTTCCTTTTTGTAGTCGGTTAATAAATCCGATTCACCTAAGAAATGTCATTCGTATTTTTTATGTGTGCATAAACAGCGTTCCTACGTTAAAGGAAGCTTTTATAGAGTCTTATTTGAAAGTCTCAAAGTCATAAATGTTGTGCTAACTGCTGTTGCTGCTGTTGATGATGTTGTTGCTGTTGTAGTTGTGGAGATTGTTGCGGTAAGATAGCTGCCGCACTTGTTCTAGGGTTTTCAACAAAGTAGGAAGGACCACTGCCATCGTTGCTGGGCAAAAAGTTTGGCGATGTGCGTGGTTTATGTTGTTGTGTTGCTAAAGGTGTATACAAGAGTTGTGTTTGAGATAGCTGACCTGGTGACACTTGTGCAGAGTTGGTGAGTAGAGCTGATGTCGATGTGCCGCCAGTAGTTGTTGGTGTCTGCAATGTGTCTTTCGGGCAACCGATTGTAAGACGTACATGGAGACCGGATTCCTTTATGAGATTGACCACATCACCATGTGACATGCCGGCAATATCAATGCGGTTCACAGCGATAATACGATCACCTACTTTTAATTCACCACAGCGATCGGCAGGACTGCCAGGTATCAATTTGCCTGTAGACAAAAATAAAAAGAATTTTTCAATCATATAAAATTAGTTGGGTTATCGAAGGATAAAACTGTGGTTGTAGTTTTAATATCTGCATTAATTAAAAAAAGAACAGAAAAAGCCACACAAAAAAACAAAAATGTATGTAAGGAAACAAAAATCTTAAGAAACCATAAATTAAAAAGAAAAACACATACATACATATGTACAAACAACAAACAGTTATAAACAAATAACATTAATAAACATAAACGAATCAACAAAAAAATGTATCAACCAAAAAAAGCTAAACACAAAATCGAAAAACAATTGAAAATATTAAATATACAAATTTTGTTTGTTTTCTTGCCTAATAACAATTTAAATTGAAAAATCCAAGTCCCAGTAAACTCGACGGGGAAGTCTAATGAGATGTGGTGATCTCTGAAATAGCAGCTAAAACTTCCACCTTTTTTAAAAACTGTTGTTGTTTCTCCACAATAATTTTTCGTTAAAAAAAACGGTGTCAAGCTCAATAAAATTGTTGAATATTAATAGTAGAATAAAATAAAATAAAAACACGCAAAAACAAAACCGGCTTCAATTCTCATATAAAAATTTAAGACTACCGTTAGTTTCTTCATGATCCAATGATCGGATCTAAATCAAATTAGTATGGGACCACCTCTGAGGTACCACCTCTGAGGTACCACCTTTCCTTAAAAGAAAATTATAGAAATAGGTTAAAGTTATGCGGTAATATATATAGAAAAATATTCCGACGAATTGATAACATCCACCTTTTTTTTAAGTCGGTGAATAATAATAAACAAAAGATGCAAAATCACAAATTAAAAGAGAAGATTCAAAAAAAAAAAAAAAATATTGGACTTTTTCAGATTAAGGGATCGTAAAAATTTACTCGACTCTTGTTGCTGCTACCTTTAATCTCTAGCCCTCGACCCGCTTTTTCAGATAGATAATCCGCCTCATTGCGTAAGTCGTAAATTGTTTACTGACGTGCTGAAATAAGTAAACGACGAAGATCGTCGAAAACTATGCTGTGCTGCCAAGTTTTTCCGTTCTAATGCAGTCGACATTTTAGGCAATGACATGAAATTTTCGATACGATTCGACTCTCGAAAAACGACTTGCATTCGACACGACTCTCGCAATGAGGCTGAATGTGAAGTCGATCATTACAAGGCTGTCTCATTTCCACTGCTTGGGCTAAAAGCTACTTTTCTATCCTACTAATAAATTGGAATCAATTCGATGCCACCGAGACGGACTTCAACGTACAAGCATAGCAGTATTGGTATAGAGAGGATAAGCACGGGGTTTAGATTGAGCAGCGCAAAATTTGGTTCAGTTGCTATGAAATCTGGACTTTATACAAATGCAAAATTCGTTAAAGTTGGTGGAAAAACAATTTCAATTCCTGAGAACGTCGAGGAATCGAAAAATTCGTGTATTCGGCCAGATGAGCATTCAGTCGCCGATTCAATCTCTTCAAATTAATTCCTTATCGCCTACGCTTGTGGTAGGTTATTTTAACGCTATGTATAGAGATTATAAAAGAACGCAAATGCCAAATTTTTGACAAAAGTCACGACTAGTTTGATATCTAAGTTTTACAGTTTTCAAATTACAAACTAGCGGTTTTGAAACCAGATATGTACAGATTTCCCACATAAAATTAATTTCAGTTTCAGATTAGCACAAAAGAGCACCTTCACAGCCTGATAGTAGCAACCTTCTTTTTCTTGAATGTAGTCGTTTCTCTATACGATAGTAATAACCCAGCCTAATAAAACTCATTCAGTTTGAAGACTTTCGTGGTTTTCAAGACTTGTCTAGGTTTAAGAGAATAAACTATGTTAAAGGCGTAAATTTAAGGCCTAAAGTCGGAAGAAAATATTTTTTTAGTTTCAAAACTTTCGGTGTTTTGTATATAAGAATAAAAAATTTCTAACTTACCGATTGTGGAACCATAAAACTGATTCGAAGATGAAATTATTACAAAACCGAAGCCTTCGGACTCATGTCGGCCAACTATTACGTCATATGGGTAGCGAAACGCGCTTCGTAAAGGCACAGCTAACGCCGTCGGCGGCGCCAAGGGCAAGGGCAACTGTTGTTGTTGTTGGTGCTGTTGTGTATGCATCAGGTGCGGCTGCTGTGATAATATTAATCGACGACGTAATATCATCGTTACTTGACCGCGCAGTGCCGCCTCGCCCATCAGTGAAACCACTTTGTGATGCGACGAATTTACCTTTACCAAACAATCAAATTGTAAAAAAAATACAAAGCAACAGACAGCATATCATACCACACTACTTACCACATTGATTCCATCTATGCTGAGTATCTCATCGCCAGTATTAATACGGTGATCATTATCCGCAGCTCCGCCTGGCACAACGTGACCCACTGTCACTTGTGAGCCCTCTTCTGTGCCGCCGACAATGCGGAACCCAAAGCCTAGGGCCTGCCGCTCCAGTGTAACCTCGCTTAGCTCATACTGATCCGTAGACAACTCATCCCGAGTATCCAGCGCACCACCGTTACGTTGCATGTACGGCAAATTACCACCAGGAGATGCTTGTGATGTGTTAGGGTAAACTCCAGCTCCCAGCCAGGAGAGCGGTGCTTGTTGCGAAACGCTGCTAACAGCAGGAGAATGTTGCTGGTTCATTGGAGGCTGTTGCAGCAGTTGGTGATGACCATACATCGCAGGCGGATGCTTTTGCGCTTGCAGTACATCGAGCGCGGAAAAGCCAACACGACGACGATCGCTTAAAAGCTCATTTACACGCTTCTGCATACGTTCATTTTGTATGTGTGCCGCCTGCAGAGGTGTTGTAGCATGCAACGGTACGGGCGAGTACTGTGATATGTGGGGGTGTGGATGAGGCGGTGGTGGTGGCGGCAATTGGAGTGGATGATGATGCTGTGTGGCAGAAGTTGTTGTCAGACTGAGCGATGTGGATGGCGAATAGCTGCTAGCAGATATATTCAGATGAGGAGGTGTGGGCAACTGTTGCGTCGCATAGAAATTATTCATACTGGAAGGATGTGGTGAAATGCCGTAGATCACATTGCCACCACGCACGCCAGCTGTTACGTACTCTTGGTGATCGTAACGCATTGAGTCAACAACACTGGGCGGCAGTGAGAGTCCCCCGGAGTGGTGGTAGCCTGCACTAGCACCATTAGAGCCAGTATTTCCGGTAATTTCTGAGAGAAGCGATGCTCCAGCCAATCTCTCACTAAGACTGGTGACTAATTTCGGGTACGGATCCAAAAACGGTATCTCTTGACTGATTGCTTCGATCTCTTGAAGACTACTTGTTGATTTGAGTGTACCCGACTCCAATTGGGTTTTACTTGTCGACAATCTACCATCGTCTTTTCCCAAAGAAGTGCAATCGTTGATATCTTTACCATGTTGGATCTCATCATTAGGTGTCTGCGCTCGTGTGCGCCGCGTATCTACCAATGGCGTTTTAGGGCGTACCGGTAGAATCTCCTTTTGCTGAGTGCTGTAGAGATCTGCGGTCGGTGTCTTGCTGCGAAATAGTGCCGAAGTGAAGTTTTTACGTAGTTTTGCGACATTCCCGTGGTTACTATTTGAGGTGCTGGTAGGTGGTGGGTTACTTGTAACGGTACTATATATGGCGCCGGATGGCGACGCACTGGCACTGTTGTTGGATGGACCGCCACGTTGAATTTTGACATTGGTAGGTTCGGTTTTCGAGCAATCCTTCAGTATTTGCACAACTTCGAGATGACTCTGTTGGCGCACATCGACGCCGTTGATCTCGAATAGAACATCGCCTTCTTGCAGTTGAGTGCAAGAATTGTAGTCAAGGATCTTCTTCACCTTCTGTCCGTAAGCGGAGTCGGCAATGGTAAAGCCGAACCCCATGGATCCCTTTACAATGGCAAACGTATGCACTTGGGGCTCTGGCTTTTTCATTAATATGAAGCCATCATTCAAGCCGCCAGAGGCAGGTGAGTGCTGACTACGTATGTGATTGTACGAATGGGCTTTTGAAGCGCCCTCCCCTCCACCACTATTATCAAGAAAATTGTAATTTCCATCCATGTGCAGATCCAGCAACATCCGTCGCTGTTTGTCTGTCGCTGCAACACTCATGCCGTCCACAGCTATAGTCGTGACCACTTCTGTGTTCGGGTCATTGGGATCGAATGGCAAAGGATAGCCGCGACATACTTCTAAAGTAACGGTTTCTCCCGGCAAAATGGATTGGAAAATGTTGACCTAACAAAGTTTTGTTTTATAATTTCCACATTTGACGAATATTTCACGTGCAATAAAAAAATTAATAATAAATAAATACAAATAAAATAAATAAATTAAAAAATTATAAAAAAAAAATTAAAAAAAAATATAACAAATAAATTAAATAAAAATAAAAAATAAATATAACAAATGTAAAAAATGTAAAATGAAAAAAATTAAATAAATAAAAAAAATTAAATAAAGTAAATTAAAAAATACTGATACATACATATGTACATAAATAAAAAAATAATAAGAAAATTATAAAATTTAAGAAATAAGAAATTAAACAAAAAATTTAGGAATAAAATAAAAAAATTGCAATAAAATAAAAATAATAAAATTTAAAAAATAAGAAATAAAATAAAAAAATTGAGGAATAAAATGAAAAATTTTAAATAAAATAAAATTGATCCTAATTTATGTATATTTATATACCCAAACTCACCATTTCGTGGTGAGTAAATCCGAGCACACAAGTATCATTCACATATACCAGCACGTCGCCGGTTTGCAACTGGCCGTCCAGCCACGCCGGTCCGTGTGGTACAATTGATTTGATTTGCAGGAACTCCTCGGCACCGTCATCACCGCCCACTATAGTAATGCCCAGGCCACGCGCTGACTTTATCAGCGACGCTGTGATACGTTCGCCCTGCATCTCGCTGGGATTTCGCGTGAACTTGTATGGCAACATTGCCGTTGGTGGCGTTGGTAAACTCGCATTGGGTGGAGGTGGTTGCATGCCACGTTGCGCTACATCTACCATACTGATACCCACCGTAGTGACCCGATCGACATCATTACCACCAATCGCATTGCTACCATTTAAGTTTGAAGACGGCAATTGAGTTGAAGGTGTTTGCGATCGTTGTTGCAACTGCTGGTTAGGTGGCGGCGACTGCTGTAATTTGCTGGCTACTTGCTGGTTTTGTGAATGGGTGTGCGCTGGCGGTGGCGGTTGATTTTGCTGTTTTTGTTTCTGCTCAGCTGCTCGCCGTTTAGCTTCCAATACGGGATTTTCATATTGAGTGCGTCGATTGACATGATCTATATAATAAGTGCCATAGAGAGAATCTTCGATTTTTTCCCAACCGTAAGGCAGTTCATGGTCCCCACAGTCTTCAAGCGACTTCTTCTGGAATTTAGACAGTCGCGGATCGAGCCAATGTGAGGTGCCAGTGTTGTGACTAAGAGATAAGGAAGAGGTATAATGATCGCTAATATTGAATACTATTCTGTTATAATCAAAACAGGAAATGACAACTTACTCGATGAAATATAATTCACCACGTTCAGTATAAGCTGTCTCCCACTTTGGTGGTAATGGGCCCAAACCATCACCAGGATCGTCAGTTTCTGGCCCAAGAATATCGCTTGTAGTACCGCCATTATAGCAGTTTTGTAACAAGTTTTCTGCAAAAAAGGTGATTCCGGTGACAGCTAAATAACAATAGTGTTAAACAACTTAAGAGTTTTCTAATTTTTAAATAAATTTCGGTATGAATGTTTTTACTTCTTGATAGAGTAAATCGGGATTCATATTCGGATACAGGAGATTATTTTATTCAAAATAGCAAAGCAGGAGATACAAATAAAAAAATTTACGAATGGTCCCAAGCCCTGCAAAGATACGCGCGTTATATCAAAGAATGTGCTACACTGCTGCAAAAGCAACGGCTGTATAGGCACTTATCTGTGTCAAACCCGTTCGGTAATATAGCGAATTCTAGTCAACCACGATAACGATTCGACTCTGAGCATTTCATTACAAGCCATAGCCTAGTCCGATGCGAAGACGAATGGTTAAAAGAAATTCTGCGTAAGGACATCACTGAGGTAAGTGCTTAAGTTGCGTCTAAATCTCAAACTCGTTCAGGCCAGGGACATACCAGCAAGAACTAAAAAGGGTTTCGCCCTGCAATACATAGAAACAGTGTGGCCTCGGGATTGTGAAAAATTGTAGCAAGAAGATACTTAAAATTTATCAATATATGTATATTACTTTTTTTTTTTATTTTAAGTATCAAAGTATCATTATTGAATAAAACCAATAATATTTATGAAAAACCATTTTCAAAAAAAATTTACATTTATTAATTGCAAAAAAGGTACATATAGTACGTATGAGTTGTACTTGGTACTAGTATAATGATAATATCGAAAATGTGTCGCATGTATGAGTTCAACTGGGTTCTAGTATAAAAAGGAACAGTCCAGCGCCTTCGTCTTGGTCTGCAGGCTGTATCGGAGATACAGCCGCTATATTTAAACGTAGAATACGTGGTATGGTTAAGAGCATATCCAAGTCAAAAACGAAATCACACACTAAGAAAACCCAACAAAATATCGATTATATCGATAAGTCCCGAGAATCCCTAAAATCCCGAAATAGTTCCGAGATTGAGTCTCTGTGCCTTTATCTATATCCTTTTCTCTACAACTACCTTTATTTTAATCTTTCTTCCTCTATCTTCATCTATACTTTTATCGGTATCCGCATCTTTTTCTTTATATTTATCTTTGTTTTTATCTTTATGTTTATCATATTCTTCATATACATATTCCCCTTCACCTTTGCACTTATACATATAAGTAAAGTGTTTAAATTTACCTTGGTCTTCATGTTTGCCTTTATCTTTACTCAACTTTGTTTTTGTGTTTATTTTTACCTTGGCCTTTATCCTTTTCTTTATCTATGTACGTCCTCACCTTTACTTTTATTCTTGGATTGGACTTTTTCTAAATGTTGTTTCACTTCGAAAAGTCTTCGCGTATTATGCATACATGTGTTCATATATGTATGTACATATATAATATGTATGTACATATGTATGTATAGACATACATAGATTACTAAAAATAGAAACAGATCCACATTAACTGCAATCAACATATGTACGTATGTATGTATTTACATATGTACACACGCTGCGATTAGGTTATAAATAGCGCGCCTCTGTTTATCAAAAGCCGCATTACATACGCATACATACTTTTTGTCTCCTTCCCACACTTCCAACATATGCACGTGTTTGCAAAATGATGACGAGGTGATTTTGTATGGAAAATCATTTATGCCCATATATTTGAATAAAATAAACATATATAAAAGATATCAACCAATACTTCCCATATACCAAAAGAAAGGAAAACTTTTGAATTTTTGATTAAAGAAAACAAAAACAAAATCATTCGAGCGGTTTTCGAGCATTTTGGTAATGAAAAAAATTTGCAAATTTTTTCAACAATTTTTCGCCTTAAAATGCTCAATATTTGTTAAATTTATATAAAATTTTTACCCGATAATATTTCTACTGCTCCAAAGAACCTATATCCCGAAAATGAAAGTTATATATGCCAACAATAAGTTGCTAGAGCACTTTAAAGGCTCAAAATTGACCCCAAAATAAGGCAATGTTTACCGTTGTTTTTACGACAGAAACCGAATTGGTTATTTACAAAAATGAATCTGTCGACAGGTTTGGAATTTTATCTTTGAAACGCCACACTTTTCTTTGAAATCGCTTTATTAGTTCTCGTGCAATAAGCGTTTTTGTGAAGCTCTAAAAATTACAACTACAACATTTGAACATAGCCCCCATACCTTAAGGTAAGACGTATTCTACATCAATAAATGTCCATCTTTTTGTGTGTTGCCGTTGATATGTGGACATGTCCATATTTTTATTGTCATTTATTGAACAAGAAAATTAGTACAGTGAGATTTTGAATATTTTATAGTACAACAGATAGAGTGGAACTCAGGTTGTTAATACATTTACAAAAACATTACTATGTTGATATTAAAAATGCAGGCTTAGATATGTATATACTTAAGGCTACGTCAGCAGTTATAATTTGAAATAAAATAAAATAAGATGGTCAGTCCAGATAAGTTGATAAAAATAATTATAAAAAACAGTTCTTTAGTTACTTTTGTTTATAGTACTCCTTACGGCAGTAGGTATCGAGTTCCAGGTACGTATAGTGTTCACAAAAAACAATCTAGTCGAGGCTACAGAGTTAAAGCTGGATATAATTAAATCGTATAAACGGGACGATTTTGTAAATCTCAGCTTCTCATAGAGATATGAAGGCGTTTTAGTTAGCATAAGCCGATAAAGAAAGATACAGCTTCTGGCTTCAATGTAGTCCAGTAGCTCGTTTCTGTAACTCTTTCATACTGATTATTTCTCTACTGATAGAGAATATACGTCATTCTTTACTACCAATTAGCAGTAGAGAACAGGGCGGCGAATTCATATCTCAATTCGTCTTGGTAGAGAATTGTTACAGAAACGAGCTACAGGATTTGACAGCCCTACAGATCAAATCTCCACTGGGATATGTGGTCAAATTTACGCAGGCCATGCACATACCGAATGATATTATTAAAAACAACCTGAACCTTATGGGCAGACTGTGAGTCTAGTCTGTTGCAGATGAGTGCAGAGTGCGTAAAATCAGAGCTCGAATCGTAACATCCGTTCACGGATCGAAAACCATAGGAAAGAAAATTACGTGATACCGTCAGTCGTATAAGCTGAATGGGATAAAGAGTACGCTCACGTATGTCATAATCCGAAAACGGTGTTTTTACGTGACGAGTAATACGATATCGTATGTGACGATTCGAGCCCAGGTATTATTAATTGAATGACAAGCTTACATCTGACGTTAACCGGGGTAAACAAGGACGAATGTCTTAAACTACGTAGCGCGCAATACACCATACCTATTACCATATTTATATGATCACCACATGTTAAATTCGAGTTGATTACAAAGCCTAGGTTAGTAATTTTACTCACAAAAGCAATTGGATTGTCACCTATGTAAAGGGTGGAATGTTATCTACAACCAACTTTCTTTCAGAGATAGGCAGTACATTCGTTTAATTTGGGTTAAGGCAAAGACGGCTGGTTTCTGCCCAGTGCAGTGTTGATAAAATATCCCGATTTATCTTATCACACAGATCATTAACATTTTCGAAAGAACTTGACAAGTAGGGCTGGACATCGTCTGCATGAGCATGAATACTAACAAATTTACACATCGAAAAGATATCATTAAGAAATAGGGCAAAGAATATAGGTCCTAGAATTGAGGTACACCGAAAAACTAGTTTAATTGGTTGTGAGGATTCATTCCCTATTGTAACTCATTGAAATCTGTTCTTTAGATAACTCGTCATAAGTTTCAGAGAATATTCGCTGAATCCAAAATAACGCTTGAGCTTGACAAAGGATATGGTGGTCGACAGTGTCAAAGGCTTTGGAGAAGTCAAGGAGACATAGTAACGTAAGGTAACCTTTGTCGAAAAAAGAACGAACGTCATCAAGAATTTTTAACACAGCCGTTGAACAACTGTGACAAATCCTAAAGCCAGACTGAAGCGGATAAAACAGATTCTTCTCCTGCACATGACGGGTAATTTGTTCCCCCATTAAAGACTCAAATACTTTTGACAACGTTGGTAAAATACTTATAGGGCGGAAGTCGGATGGAGTCTCGGCGCCCTTCTTCTTGGCAGTAGGGCGCACTAAAGCCACCTTCCACTGATCAGGAATAACGATGTGGTTATACAGTGATTAATTATGTGTGTACTGATAATAGTAGTAGTACCATTTTAATAAGGTTTAACGGTATACCATCCTGACCGCACGAATTTGATTTTATTTTTAAAATACTTTTAATAACATCACACTCAGACACTGTTAAGAACTCAAATGTGCTACCAGAATAAATTAGATGATCACAGGAGACAAAACATTGTTGGTAGAAATCACACAAAGGACTACTAATGAACGCTTTATTGAGTGTATCTGCGTCTATAGTGCATTCGACATCTTCACTTCCACATACTCGTAAGCGTTTAAGGTTACACCACAACACGTTAGGAGGTAGGGAGGAATCAAGGTTCTTCGAATAATACCTACACTTCTCTTATAGCCGATGTAGCTTTATTTCTTGCTATTTTTGAATAGACTCCAGTTAGTTTGGTTAGAATGCCTTTTCCATACAGATAAAGCCTTGTTGCGAGCCTTGATTGCAGCCCGGACATAGCCCGTAAACCAGGATGACACGGAGGATGTGCTTTTGATATGTCGTACTGGGACATATTTATTAAAAAGGGTCAATAAGTTTCTGATAAGAAATTCTAGTTTTTCATTAACATTAAAAAAAGTACCAAACCTTCGGTAGTGTCTATACGAAAAAGTACCAGTGGTCCTGGGGTGACCAAAATTAAGATCAAGCGCGCAGAAAATTATGTCGTGATCCGAAATAAATGATAGTTGATCCAACTTTAATATTGATAAATTGTCAGGAATGATAAAATAATCTAGTAGACTAGGGTTACACTTAATACCGTATCTAGTTGGTATATACATATTGACAACAGAAAGGTCAAACGGGGCTCACTATTGTGTGTATTCATAGTCAGCTGTTAATCAACGCCAACGCGAAAATTCTAAATATGTAGACCGGCCTTAAACGATCAACAGCTTGATTCAGCGATAACCAGCGAATGTTCGACACTCGAAAAATTTTACGATTTTAACACCAACGTAGTACTTGGAAAATTCATCCACCCTTTTAGCACTATGCGCGATGAAATTATAAACATCTCTGGCCAGTCTTTCGACTTCTACGGGAATTTTTTTAACACGATTGGAAAAGTATCAAAATTTAAAAAGAAGTGTCCCTCCAAAATTTATCGAAAATTGTATCACTTTTGATACGCTTGGATCAAAACGGCCACACTGCATAGGAAATCTTAAGATTACAATAGGAGGCTAAAAGCATAACCGCAGACTAGGCGAAGCTAATGTAAGCTATGGGCTGCAGAATTCATTTTATATGATACGAAGATAATCCGGGGTAAAATGACCAACAATGATGATGACGGAGAAGCCCGTTGCAGTTTGCACATGGCAATCATTATTTTAAGTTTAGTAAGCAGATTTCACACGGCACTGATTGTTATGTGTTCTAGTCCACTAGGATATAGCCTTGTCAAAGAGGCTAAATGCGTAGGATTCCTCTCGGATATAGACTCCAAGTCTTACCAAAGAAGGTATTTTGTTCACCGTAATCTGTCGAGGTCATTAGATATTAGTTTGAAGAAAACTTTGAAAAGAAGAAAATCAATTCCGAAACAAATTCCAATGCAATGGATAAAGCATGCTGCCCTGAAGACAGCTCCAATGAAACACGCGACATTTTGAACCCCCTTCTGCCCAAATCGTAACGACGAGCGCAGATTCTATTTCATGCTTAAAAGATGCTTATGTCTACCAAAATCTCCAAAGCGAATTCTTTCTTAGCGATGACATTGCCAATTCTGGCCGTTGTTGCTGTTGTAGCGGGTACTTAGCCCTGCCTAGAATCGGGTTGTCCCTCAATCGTTCTCATCAAGCTCAACAAACGGTAGGCTCAGGAAACGTTCTGTTTCAACAGGGTTGAACCGCCTCATACAACAAGCTAGTTTTGATGCTCCTCCCTAAAACCAGCCAATTCGTTATTCTTAAGTTTCGTATTGGCATCTTAACTAAGTTGAAATTCAATATACCTGTTACAACATTTCAGTTGTCACAGTATTCGACACGACCAGTAACTTTCCGCGGAGGTGTTCAAAGTATAGAGTCATAAGGGAAACAAGCAGAGTCAACCAACAAAATGTTTTCTCCCATTCTTGCCTGGGAAGCCCAACCTTGCCGCAATCAAATCCTGACGGCAGAATAGCAAAACTCTGTGCACTGTAAAATGAGAGAGCACTATAAAACGAGCGCATACATAAATACTAGGTTTTTCGATTATACGCCTTTTTCGAAAATAGGGTTTCGAGTTATTCTAAAAATGGCAATTAAAAAAAAAACAGTTCCCCACTTTTAAGTTAAGAAAAACCCGGGTTAATCTATGGCGATTTCCTTTCTTCCGAAAAATGTTGCATTCTCAGTGCCCTCTACGTACAAATACTACAGCCAGTTTCATTTTTAAGTGAAAATTAATTTTAATTTAAATTTTTATTTAATTCTCATTTAAATTATTTTCAGTTTCAATAAGCTATTTATTTAAGTGAGTAAAAAGTGATTGTAAAACAGACTAGGCCAGCCAAAGCTTTCATTTGTACAGAGAGCTTTTGAAAGCTTCAGCACGCTGTGTTGTAATAGCAGGGCTGGTATACAAGTCAGCCCTCAGGTCAGGTGATTAAACGTGTAACATCTCTGAGTGTGGTTATTCAGACTTAATTTTTATTTAAGTGAAGAGCATAGGTCATAAATCAAAATTAAAAACAAATTAAAATGGATTGGTGAAAATAAAAATTTCGAAAATCTAACTTAAATGAATCTGGTGAAACTGGCTGTAAGGAGAGAGCGATGAAACGGCAACCTCTTTGTAGAAAAGAAAACGCCATTACTGTTAGTCGGAAATCACAATGACTGCTAAAAATAGGCCTAGCTTTAATTTAGAAATAAGTAATAGAAAATAAGACCAAGTCGTATTAAAAGTAAAACAGAAAAAGGAGTGTAAAATAAATTCGGAGACCAACGCCACCTTCCGCAGGCGAAGAGCTGGAGTTGCTTCCTGACGCTCGGGATAATTTGACTGGATATTGTGGTAGGTTAAACTATTCAGTCCAATTTGAATAAGATGCCCCGACGACACTATAGCCTCTACACACATCAGCTCATCTAACTGCCCAAACTCGTCGTTTTCCTGAGCCTGCCATTAAAGCATAAACAGACGGAAACGTTAATTCGGATTAACGGCACAGTTGATCTGATCAAACTCGTGCCTTGGCAGACGGCGACAATGCGGATTAACGAGCCGGAAAGTTGTGGGTTCGAGTACCACGTCCAGTAGAATTTTTTATTTTTTTATTCATTCAATTATGGATAAATTCTATATTTTTTTAACGTTATTATCATTTGTTGTTGACTTTTTAATAAAGTTAGACTCAAAAAATTTAAATTTACTAATAATAGGGTGGTATTATCACTTGCGAAGCGAATGAATTTGGCGAAGCGAACGGTTCGACGAAGCGAATTAAGGACAGAGAAAGCATCAAGAGTGCTCGCGAGGCAAAGAACTTGCACAAGCACGTACAAGCGAACACTATTAATACAAATTTTAGTTGTTTCGCCAAATTCATTCACTTCGCAAGTAGTAATACCACCCGTAAGATAAATAAAATAAAAAAACATATATACATTAGCGTGGGCCGAAAATCCGCTTTTTTAGAATTTTGATTGGTAATAGCAAAAATCTTGTTCACTATGCTCTAAAAGCAATCTGTGTGAAATATGACAATTTTTGGTCAATATCTTAGGCTCGTCGAAGTCCATCAAAGTTTAATATGGCCAAAAAATAAAAATTAATAAATAAAGTAATACATTTTTTTACTAAAATTGCACTAATCTTCTAAAGTATTAGTCCTACATAATTTGGTATATGGATTTGTACAGAATCGAAGTTAGCTAAGAAAATTTTTTTTAGTACTTGAACTTTGATGGATTTGGGCGAGCCTAAGATATTGACCAAAAATTTTCACATTGCACACAGATATTTTTTAGAGCATAATGAACGATATTTTTGCTATTACCAATCGAGATTCTAAAAAACCGGATTTTCGGCCCACGCTAATATACATCAAATAAAAAAAAAAATTAAACAAAATAATAAAAGCAAAAAAAAAAATGTTGCAATCGCTCCAACAAAGGATCGAACCTGAGACCTGCGGACTTGTAGGAAGCAGCTCTCACCACTCGGCTAACGCGGACGCCAAACTTGCTTGCTTTGTTTGCTTACTTGTACAATCTACAACAGCTGTCCGTTTGTCATCGAAAATTCCCTTGATCCGAATAAATTTTTGCAATTAGTTCTAGACTTGATCCGCATCAACTGCAGTTAAAGCAGACGGCAAAGCTTATGCATATAATCTGGCACACATATGGGCATAATAATATTACCCTTACAGACGGCAGTAATGCGGATCGAGTCCCACGGCCAGTTGAATTTTCATTTATTTCGTTTTAATTCTTTTTTTATAAGTTCTATATTTTTTTACCTTCCTTTCAGTTAGCTGTTGTTGGCTTTTTAAAAAATTCAACGCTAAAAATTTAAATTAACTAATAGTAAAATAAAAAATGTGATATAAAATAAAGCAAATGAGAATAAAATAAGGTAAAGTTAAATATGTAAATACAAATAAAATTAAAATAAAAACTGAACGTTTGAAAGCACATTTACATGTCTGGCTGTAGCTGAGCGTGCAAAGATGTTTGATACAATTGGTCCCAGCAAAGAATGTCCATGTTCAAATCTCATTTAATTTTAAATTTTTAATTTCGGTTTTTCTTAGTTATGAAAAGCATCTATAAAGTGTAGATGAAAGCGTATTCAAACGAAACATACTGACTTTGAAGTTGTTTAAGTCAAATTCATTGTAAAGTAGTTGAAAATACATACAGGAAAAGGCAATTGAATGCTTCCTAGGGCATCGACATATTAAATAAATGAGTTTGTTGCAGGTAAAATAGTGCCAATTTCAACTAAATAGTTTATAAATTACTTTCAAACTAAGACCTTTTTGCGCAGGTCTTTTCCAAGATTTGGCGTATTGTGAATACCTGGTCTATGGTGGATTTGTCAGGCCTAAAGCCACACTGATAAGGCCCAATCACACGCTACCATCTTTCTATGCTTTTAGATGAGAATGAAGACAACATGTAGTCGATTTACTGATTTAGACAGAGGTTATCAAGCTGCTACAACAAAAACAACAGTGAAAGATTTTCGTTCGAGTTTTCCTTGCAGTGGGAAGTAATTTTCTGCAGTATTCAGATATACATTTCTTTTCTAGATTCTAGTATATAATAAACTGCATGAAAAACTGGTTTATTCGACTATAAAATTAAGATTAAAAAAAACCTAAAAGTATTCAAAAACCCGGTTGAAACCTGTTTGGAAAAACCGAGTTAATTACCCTAATAATACTAAAGGAAATAAAAAACAATACACGCGGATAATAGCGCGCAATTTTATCGGTATTGGTTTAGTTTATTGGGTAAGCTAAATCGCCTGCTTGAACCTGTCAAAATACTATTTATGACAATTAAGTGAATAAAACCAAAAGATACATGCCAAACCCATACTCCCCCTCAACCACAAAACTATTCCACTTAATTGATTCCGGTGCAGATGAGTGGAAGTAATTTCAACAATGACACCAATCCAGATTTACTTCCCGGGAGGTAATCAGCAGCTCGCTTTGTCCGCAATATTGTCAACAGCACTCACTACTATTTTCATAACACTCCCGACATTCCATGAGTGCGAAATGGTTTTCCACAAGCGAAGTATGTATGTGCAGATACATATCTACATACTTATGTATGTTAAGTGATGGTGATGCACAAGCAAGCACACCACTAACTCACTTCTAAAATAAAGCAGCTGAAGCGTAAATTGGAGGGTACTACTAAAATAACAAATCAAAGCAAAAAAAAAGTGAAGCGAATTGCAATACCCATCTGTGTAAATCTGTGCAAGTGCATAAAGAGACGGAAGATAAAGATGCAAAAAATATTGGCGAGAGCAGCAGTCGCAGCCGCAGTCACAGTCGCAATAGCATCAACATCCATTAACAACAAAACTTCGACGCTTGATGAGTGGGTTATTGTTTGTAGTGATGGCCAGTGTTGCCACTACCTTAGCCTTTATAGTATTCATAAAAAATAGAAAATTGTATCCAAATGTATCCACCGAAAAGAGCGGACATTTTTACACCGTACATTTATGCAAGAGAAACTTGGCCCCTTAACAAACTTATTAACATGTAGTCAGTATTTTCCTATACTTAGACACGTTTTTGGGAAACAAAGGCCCGAAAATTATGGGAAATTAAGTCGACTCTAAAGTTAATTGCAGCTTTTTGACATAATTTTCAATGGGATACCTGTCAAAAAAGCTGCAACTAACTTAAGTGTCGACTTAATTTTGACTATAATTACGGGACTTTGTTTCCCAGATCTGTTTCTTAGAATGGAAAATACTGACTAAAACGACGGGCCGAAGTTTCCTCATGTTCAATGTTTAATACTGCGATTAGATTGCCACAAATAATACATGCAAAAAAGGTTTCATAGTCTATCAAAACACATAATAGTAATTTAAACTAATTTCGACATATTACATTTAGTTCAGTAAATTGTTATTTCCTGCTATTATGGTTACAATGTTTTTACATCAAACTGGTGGATTATGAGCTATCTTTGAAATTAAAAAAATTCTGAAAAACTTACATTTGCCTGTAAACTCCGCCTTCAAGAAAAATTTCTATTCCCGGCTTGTTTGAATTCTCGCTTAACGACATATTTAGAAGTTATAAGTTATTTTTAGTACAGTCAAGTTATTGTTCAAAATTAGTCATCGGCATGGTTGTCAATAGAGATGGGCACGGGCCTAAATTTTCAGGCCCGGCCCGGCACGAGTGCAAAATCAACTTTCAAAAACACGCACGAGCCCACACGTTAAGAATTTTCGTGGAGCCCGGCCCTGCACGACGGGACACGTCCCAGCCCGGAAATAAAGAGCCAACTTTTATTGTGTGTATACATATGTACATAATTTTAATTTTGTGTTTATGTATGTATATTTACTTAAGCGAATCAATTTTTTTCATCAAAGATTTTTATAAAATATTTTCTGGGAATTAGAAAAAGTGGAAGGTATTTTTTATTTTTTTCTCTTATCAAAAGAGTTTTAATATGTACT
The DNA here is from genome assembly GCF_013731165.1 of Rhagoletis pomonella. Taxonomy (NCBI): domain Eukaryota; kingdom Metazoa; phylum Arthropoda; class Insecta; order Diptera; family Tephritidae; genus Rhagoletis; species Rhagoletis pomonella. The sequence continues at coordinate 29,624 of NW_023460248.1, forward strand.
ATTTTTTTTTTCATAAAAACAAAAGCTTATCTAAATTTGTAGTATTAGCAACGGTCTTTTTCGTGCCTATTCGTGCTTTTATGAAATTTGACTGAACGCCCATGCACGCACGAGTTCGTGCTGACAGCAAATATTCCGGCCCGTACCCGCAGGCTTACGCAGGTACCTGACAAAAGCCCGGCCCGTGCCCATCTCTAGTTGTCAATTTACTTTGAATGCTAAGAGAAGGGTTGCTCAGGATGAAAAAGTTGATTTTATCGCATTACAGTAAACTACTATAGGTCTGAAAACTATTTAAAATTTGCAAACTACTTGTTGTTATTAGATGCAGTTTATGTAGCTAAAAAATTAATTTTTCAAAGTGGCAAGAATAAAGGAAAATTTCTTACTTGGACTGGACTTGGACCAACTGTTAAAAACGTCATAATAGCTCGTACATAAATAAAAAAATTCCTTCAACTTACGAATACTTATGGGAAAAGGTATCCAAGTTTACACTGTGGAAAAAAACGAAGTATCCCTAAAAATTTAAGGCGAAAATGTATCCAATTGGATACATATGTATCAAAACGGCAATACTGGTGGTGGCGGCTTAGCTTCTGCGGTGGAATGACTGTTAGCACTGCTGACCCACTTTTACCACAAGCAGCGACAGCGACAGCAGCACAACAGGTTAAAACTTAATTTTGAATCGAACAATGACACACAAAAAGTCACCTAAAAGTATTGAATGACCGACAAATGATTTTTTCTGAAATTCTTAACACTGGCTACCAGATAAAAGCAACAATGGTTTTAAAGTGGAATGCATTTGTTTCGAGTCACTGTTGCTGTGAGCGCGTTAGTAATGAGCAAAAATATGAAATTAATTTTCAATGGCGAGCGAGGAGACTTTAAAGCTAATTGCTAAAATGAAAAACGCACTAAAAATTAAGAGCTAACAAAATTACGAAAATTTGTTCCAAAGCACGTGCGACGAGTAGAAATCCGAGGAAATTTTATATACATACATATGTAGATTCTCTTGTTAACTGTTGTATTAACGTGAAAATGTATGTACAGTTGCATTAAAAAATAATTATAGGAATCTTCGTCATATCGTCGAAGTCCTTTTTATTTTCGATTTTGTATACGAAAAATGTAGCATACATGCTTTCCACACTGCTTTCTCTCCAGTCCAATAGAGAGAAAAATACGAAAAGGGCAAGTCTTCATCGAAGATTACCCGTTTACGGTAAAGGAGAGTTTGTACGTTTTCTCCTTTTTTTTTGCTTCAGGGTCGCGTTTTTTTAGCCGCTTAAAACTTGCACTTCAGATGACTAAAATTTTATGGGCAAAAATATACTAAAGATTCAGATTCAAACGTTTGAAATTTTAATGAAATTTAGTTGAATTTTCCTAACTTTTTATAGAGTTTGAAACTTTACAAGTTTCGGATATTTTGATTGATATAATATTGACCTCAAAAGAGAATAACTCATTTTCTTACGAGTTATTCCTGTTTGTATCAACGCTCGATGCGCGACCTCTTAGAGTTATCGTGGAGGGAAGATTCATGGAGGATCATTACTACATCAGTTACTAAAATTTGAGTTGGGGTCCGGTTTTTTTACTTTATTTATTTTTTTGACATGGTCTAATGCACCTGGAAGATTAGATATGGGCATTTCCAATCTGGCTCTGCGTGATCTTTCTATGGTAAAATGTTAAAAAAATTAAAAAGTCAAAATTTTAAAAAGGTTTTTCTATATTTACTGCGCAATATGGAAAAGAACTTTTTCCATCATTCTCAAAATAAACCAGCCCATGGCTCATTCTTTACTAGAATGGCTATAGCATGAGTCATGAGACAACAGTTTCATGCCGCATACCTGTTGTCACACAAGTCAAATATGTATAAATTCCAGGAAGAACAAACTTATTACGGTTTCTGGAATTTCATGCAACCTTTACTGCAGGATTAAAATTATGTTTGTATCTGCGAAAATTAAGATTATCTTGTGTACAATTGTATTTATGTAGGTATACCTACATTAGGATGCCGCATGCAAAAAAGTTGTTGCTTCCCCAAAGCAATCACACAATTCGGTCTTCATTATGGTAACCACGAAAACGCGCGGTGAAAAAATTAGTCATATAAATAAAAAAATAATAACTTATACAAGAAAGTACCGTGATAAATGTGTAAGATAGAAAAAGCGTTAACTCTTGCACATAAGCAAATCTAAAACCTGTAACTCTTTCTGTCTCTTTCACACTGAAAAAAATAATGACAATTCGCAAAAAAGCAAAATCGTTACAGCGAAAAAATGGTGTGAAAGATCCGCACAGATTCAAATCCGCATAAAAAATACCTAAATGTACTTACATCTCTATTTGGAACTGGCTTAAAGGGCTTTCTGCCGAAAGTTGCAAAGGCAGCTTTTTGTAAGGCTTTCTTGTCAGAGTAACTAATATTTATTAGTTTTTATTGTTTAAAAAAGAAAAATATACAGTGACTTAAACAAATGACTACATGTTGTTTTTTTAATTATTCGTAATATTTTTTGAGCTAATTTTTTTGGTTATTTTGCTGTAAAAATACCGTCCCAGCTTTAACCAAAAAATATATAAATCACAGTTTCAAAAGGGCTGTTCCCAGCTCTCAAGAAAAACGAAAAATTCATATAAAATGACGCACAATGGAAAAGAAAATTTTAAATACATACATACATATCAAATCAGTTTGCAACTCTAAAGAAAAAATGCTCGTGTATTTATTTCTTCAAGAAAGTTTACAGCAAAAGCAAAGCGCTTTTTCAAGCAACAGAAATAATGAAAAACATGGATTCCAAGCTTTAAGAAAGAAAGAAGGAAAGAAAAATATACAAAGACTCAAATGACCACGTGTTGTTTTTTTAATTATTCGTAATGTTTTTTTGAGCTAAATTTTTTTGTTGTTTTTCTATAAAAATACCGTCCAAGCTTTAACCAAAAGCATATAAATCAGAGCTTCAAACTTTATGTAAAATTTAGGAAAATTCAACTAATTTAAAATTTTTTTTTTAATCTGATTCTTTAGAACACTTTTGGGTATGCAGTTTTATAGCCCATACAATTTTAGTCTAGTGCAAGTCTCAAACAGCTAAAAAATCCCGTTGATTTTTAAGAATTTTTTTGTGACGGATTATTGTACTTTTTTATTTATTTATTTATTTTCTCAAATTTTGAAACTGTTGTTTATATGGTTTTGGTTAAAGCTTGGACGATTTTTTACAACGCTTTTATCAACTTGCAATGTTGTGTGTCCAGACACCATTTTTAGCTATAAAACCTTTGCTTTGCAAAGTTCTCAGCCGACGAGGTAGATGTCGCCCTATGTGCTACGTACGCTACAGCGGAAATGGACGACGACCCATTTCTTTAAATGAAATTAATTGGTGCTCGTATGTATGTACATATATACATATGTATATGCATGTGTGTGCGCCAATCTGTTAATATCGTTGAATTATTTTAATATCTATTGCAAAATTTTATACGAACAAGACTAAAATGTAGAAAACAAATAATATAAAAAAACTTTTTATTATACAACGCTTTATTAAATGGACTGAAAAGTAGAAAATAATAATTCTCAGTCCCATAGAATTTGTTTTGATAACTGAAATTTTAGCAAAAGTCATTATAAACAATTTATGAGATTGAAAATATAAAAGCGTTGTATGTTAAAAAGTTTTTTTTTTATATTATTTATTAAAAATAACAAACAAAATTTAGCTCGAAAAATATTATGAATATTTTAAAAAATCAACACATCTTCGCTGCGCCAACAAAAACAGTAATGTGTTTTTTAATAACTTTTCAGGAGGGCAAAAAAAACTGATTACTGGTGCCAATAGGCAATATTTTGCAAATGTCGCATTAAAAAAACTATTATACTAAAAATATGTTATTGATTTATGAAAAAAAATAAAATTTTTTTACCAATATGACATGATCAACATTTGCGCCGCTTTAAAGCACATAGCTGTTTTTATACACGATTTAAATTTTCTTTTGGTGGTATGGAATCGTATGCAATTTGTACATAATACTCCCGTTAGGACTAGATGCAATGTATATAAGTTGAGGACTCGATTAGTTAACTACCCATTGCTCCTGTTATGTAATTAAAAATGGTCAGAAACCTTTTTATTGGATTTTTGTAATAAAAATTAATGCAAAGTGGTGAGTGGACGGTCAGCGTATTAACTTGACCCAATGCACTTTTTCAAAGTTTCGACGGGTGATATCCAATGTAAGCTCGTATATACAAGAAATAATTTCAATATAAATATAATTGAATTTTGATTAAAGGGTGAACACACCAAAACTGCGACACTTAGAAATTACTACCAGAAACAAACTAGCAGGCTTTGAAATTATTATTTTTTGTATTATATAACTTGGAAGTTTAGATGTTATTAAAATGTTAAAATATTAGTTATTATTTGCTCCATATGCAAGTGATCGGTATTTTCATCGCACACGCGCCATCATGTTCTGCACGACTGCATCGTCGACTTCACGTGATGCGCACAACTGCTTTGTTTTGCATCTTTAATATTTTTCACTGTTTCACCTGTTTTCTTCAAGATTCCTTTGACAATTGACCAATATTCCCCAATAGGACGTGGCTCTGGGTTATTGGGTGGATTGCAGTCGTGAGGTACAAAATTGATGTTATTTGCATTATACCACGGCAATGTGTCCTTGGCATAGTGGCAGGTTCCCACGTCCGCCTAGAACAGTGGCCTACTCCTTATCTGTTGATAAATGACAGAAGACGCATTTTGAGGCACTCATCCCGATAAACTTGATCATTCATTGTCCCGGATGGGAAAAAAGGGCTGCTCTTACGGCCACAGGATCAAATAGCTTGCCAAACCATGTGGTTTTTTGGAAATTTGGACTTAATTTTCAGCTTACAGCTTTCAGGGGCATCTTGCACCAGTATAAAAATCTTGACCTACAATATATTTTGAATTTTTATAGCAGTAGGTTTGGTAGTCCATAACAATGCAGCTGTATTTTTTAATTTAGAATTCATACAACTTCCGAATGCGGGATTTCGCTGTAACATTCTACTTTGCGCCTCGGTCTAGCGCTGTTTGAGCTGTACAACCTTTCCGCTTTACCTTTTGTACGAAAAACTGCGATCTGCGTACGGATTTTGCAACATAACGCGACAAAATCCTCGGATTTCGCGAAAACGCACTGAGGACCTTCCGAGCACTGTTTATATCACTTTGACCATGCTAACCCCCGCTCCCTGGTTTTCTCGTAACTGCCAGGCCTTATTTGTACCGATTAAAACCCTGCAAACTGTCGAATAGTGCAATCTTTGATTTTTTAGCAATTTTACGTGTACTTAAGACCGGATCATTTATAAACTCGTGCAAAATGGTTTGTCTCGTTTCTAACTCGGTTGCCATTTTTAACTCAACTAGGAATCAAATTCAAATGAAATTTCTTCTACGTCCAACTAAGGTCATGTAGTCAGCTTATGGTATTTGAATTTCAAAATATTGAATTCGTTTGGGGAAAGTTATAAGCTTCCCAAAGTGTCGCAGTTTTGATGTGTTCACCCTTTAAATGCTTTCACATTTGTATACATTAAGCAAATTTGCATAACATAGTAAATTGCACGAAAGTGTAAAACTAAATATTTATCGAGGTAGATTATCATAAAACGAATTGAAATCTTTTAGTATATATCTCTTTAACGTGTGTTTAGATTGATCAATTTTTTTGGACCATCGTACAATAGCACCGTTTCGTATTGATGTCCAGCAGTCGGTATGACGCAACTTGAATTTGACTTCACCGTTTACATAAAGCAATCCTCTGATACTGCTTACCGGTGCCTCCCCAGGTTATTTACCTGGTCTTATAGTCGTAAAGTTACCAGGAACACTCACATAATTTAAAAAAGTTGTATACTCTAAATAATTAACAATATAAGGATGTGATGGCCTCGCCTGTCGCATACGACTTATGTAGTCCATTTGGGAATATATCGGTGGATCGAATACATTCTCTAATGTAGAGTGGACGCTGTCTACCTTCATACTTGTTACCCTTGTTAATTGTTGAATTCCAATTACAAGCGATCAAATTAAATAGTAGAATCTATGTAGTGTAAGTGGTATGTGCATACATATGTATGTATGTATTTAGTTGGTTTATAATTATTTTTTACATCGAAATCAAAGCAAACTCATCAGATTCGCCTGCGATCAAAAACAGTTATAAGCAAGCAAGCGTATACCCGTTTTTTCAGAGTTTTTCTAGTACTGCGGGCACATACATAGCTGTTTTTGGTCAGTTCTAAACCAAAAGATATATAAGAGAACGGCAAATGCAGTAATGTGGGCAATAGATAGTGTTAATAAAATATGCAATAAAAAAAATTTACAAAAATCACTCAACTGTTGGGTGTTGGCACAGCGATGACATGGTCACTTGTTTGAGTCAATGTATGTATATATTTTTTAAATTTTATTTAATTTTTAAAAAATAATTAAAATAAATGTAAATAAGCAATATTCCAAATGAAAGAATAATGAATTATTTTTAAGTTGAAATAATTCATTATCATTTTATTGCAAATACATTTTGCCAACAAAGCGTTTTATTTAATAAAGCAAAACAGCAGTTTGAAATTCACATTCGAATCCCATTGGAGATCAACATTAGAATTCGATTAGAGAATTAATATTTTCTCGAGTCGATAACTATGTCCCATTTTTGTTGAGATCGCTATGATTCTCGACAGTTTTTCGAGTCGTTCTCTAACGTTTGAGATTGGAGAACGTGGCAAGATTTCCAATCATTATCTAATCGATAACTAACCTCAATGTTTGCAGGGAAAGCTCACCAAAAATCATTGTAAGGTGGTACGGCCTAATGTACATATTTACATACGTATGTATATATTTATCCCGTCGGAAATGGAACTTCTTTAAAAGCAATTTAAAAAGTACTTTTTTACGAACTACAAATGGTTGGATTTCTACCTTTTTTTCATATAAGCAACTAATTTTATTACCATAGCCATGTCCTAGGAGAAAGTCAATTATCCGACTCTGCATTTTGTTTCAACTAATTTAAAATGCATTTGATTTAAAGAACTTCAAAGTGAGTTTTTTCGTTTGAATACGCTTTCGTTCCGCACTTCACAAATGCTTTTTCATACTTCCAAGACATTGCTTCTTTGGGTCACAACAGTATTAAAATTCGAAACATTTATTCAGTTTAGTTGATTTAAAAAAAAAATAAAATCACTTGTTTCCGTCAGGGTAATTGCCTAATTCCTTAATTAACATTGAATTGAATTTTGTAAACGGATGGCAACTCACATAAATGTAGTTAAGAAATAAAACCTTTTCAAAACCATTTCGTTTATATCCTTATTGTACTAATTGATTTAACTTTTTTAATATGTAATTTCAATTTAATTTTTTAATAGGTGGCAACTCCTTTCGAAAAAGTAAAACCAGATCTATACCCAAGTATTATAATTTAATACAGACGAGACTAAAACGAAACTCCTTGAATACCACCAAGTAAAAATATAAGTCAGATTATTTAAGAAATGTATGGGCCTATTCAAGTGAATCGTGGTAATGTATGTTGCTAAACATATGTATGTTCAATTTGATTTTGTAATGCGTCCCAATTTTTACATTCTCAACGCAACATTAGATATGTAAGTATTAGGGATGTTGCGAATGTGGAATTTTAGACATCCGTGGATGTGAATGCGGATCCGAATATCCAAAAGGTAACATCCGCGGATGCGGATGCGAATGCGGATGTCAAGTATTTTTAAGAAACAATTAGAATCTAGCATAATGGTGAGATCGTTGTTTAAACAGCGCTTACAAGCCAAACTACCCCTTTTTCAGTTTTAGTTCAGAAAGTTGCAATTCATATTCAGAAATTCCATTTTAAATTCAGATAGTTACTATTCAAGTTCAGAAATACCATTTCAAAATCAGAATTTCCATTTCAAATTCAGAAAATTACAATTCAAAATCAGAATTTCCATTTCAAATTCAGAATATTACAATTCAAATTCAGAATTTCCATTTTAAATTCAGAAAGTTGCAGCTTAAATTCGGAAAGTGACAATTCATATTCAGAATTTCCATTTCAAATTCAGAAAGTTAAAATTGAAATTCAGAAATTTCCAATTTAAGTTCAGAAAATTTATATTCACTGTGCGATATAAAGAATTTAGGTTGCATAGTAGAAGCGACTGTGTCACAAAGTTTTATTAAAAACCAACAACAAATGACATATAAACAATTGGCAAACATGGTAAACATAAGTAAATCATTTCATATATAGTATAACAAAAACAATGTTTGTTCAAATACTATTTTTGCTATATGTTAGCCTAATTGTTTATATGTTATTTGTTGTTGGTTTTTTATAAAGGTTTTTGCCCTTAATGCTGCTAAGGAAATTTAGCGAAAAGTTGGGCATGAAGTGGAGAAAATTTAGTTTTACTTGCACTTGCAAATATTAGATTCACGAAGCCTATAAAAACTAATAAAAACTTTGTCCTACCTACCTACCAGTGTTGCCGTTTTAGCCCTTTGGTGGCTAGATTTAGCTCCCACATACTTTTTTTTGGCCACATAAATTTAAAATTGCCCCTATCCCTTTTTTTAGCCCTTTGGAGAATTTATTCATACTTGGCATGAAAAAGTTGTATATGCATAATTTGATCTCATATTTTTTCATCTATGTAAGAGATGAATTTTTAAACTAATACATATATGTATTGTATGTTCCTTACGTTTTTATACTACTATAGTTTAAAATAGATAAGTTTACGGCCCTTAATATGCTTGATTTGTTAAATGGCCCATCAAGTCGATTGACCGTGTATGTTATTGTGATATGATTGTACCAGCTGCTGGTGTGACTTCAAAAACTATTTGAAAATTTTATGGTTGTACCAGCATGCTGGTGTCGTGAGTGGTGAAATTAGCTAAATTTTCTAAGTAATAAGTATTTTGGCGGAAATTTCTTGCCCTAAATGGGTCAAAGCCGTGTTTGTGGAAGATTAAGTTCACGATATTGCAGTTGTGAATTTAAAAAAAAAAAAACAATGTTTAACAAAATGGTAGAAAAATTTCGGCTCTAATCATTTCGATCTTTCCTCGACCTCATTTGTAAAGAAATAAATATTGTACCAGCATGCTGGTAAGTTATATGCTTCGAGCCTGATGGTACAATCACTTGATGGAGCCAGCAAGCTGATGTCGTATGTTTCCCCTTTTATACAAAAAGGGTTTAGGTTGGATAAAATATTAGCTTTTTTTCCAGAATTCATTGTTTTTCTATACCATTACTTATTGAAAATGTTTGCGTTTATACTTATATACATATGTATATGTAAGTAAAAAATTTAGCTACCATTTTTAGCCACAGCGATTTTTTTTAGCCCTTTTTTTAACGGAATTTGGCTACCGCTAAAAATGATCGCGGCAACACTGCTACCTACCTACTTGCCAAACAAAACATTAGCGGTACTCACTTTCCGTAGCATTTTAGGTGTAAAATTAAATTATAATAATAATTATTATTATAATTATGTAAATTTTCCAGTAACTTGCCAGCAACTTTCCAGTAACTTTATTTCTGAGAATTCGTTCTGATAGAAAAAATTTGCAAAAAAGTACGCGAACGCTATTCCAGTAATAATTTGCAAGCTTCATGAACAGCTGATAAATTGGTTGTTTATTCGCAGCAAATTCCTAATAAAACAATATATTTTATAGTTAAATTCAACAATAAAAACCCCCAAACAGTTTCCTTATTAAGTAAAATCCAAAAAAAAACTTGCAACTTCCACTGTCACTTTTTGCTCTCTCAATTTCCCCTACTTTGCAAGTTTTTGCGTACGAAAACGCCAAAACATGGAAATTCGTAAAAACTTTTACTGGATTTTTCTGGAAATGAGTAAACAAACGCAACTAATATGTACGTATATACATATGTAAATATGCATGTACAAATATTCATAACTTTGTAGGTATGTATGTATGTACACATACCTTGTTTCAAATTCTTTTTTTAATCACTTCCGTGATCCACTGCTATAATGAATGCAAACATGTTGCAATGCATGCATACCTGCCCTCTAGGAAAATTAGAAATGTCAAAGAAAATCTCTCATAATTGCAAAGCACTCTAAAAGCATAGATGGAGTGGAGCCCTGATCCGGATGAACTCGTTAATAAGGAATTATCTCAGGAATTAACTGCAGTTGATCCGGATTAA
>NW_023460249.1:0-39937 GCF_013731165.1 Rhagoletis pomonella
GAGAATTTTCAATTCGATAATTTAGAAATCGCATACATTTGCAAATATGTATTCAATTTACGAATTTTAACGACGATAGATTTTGATAGTTAATCATTAGAGAGATCAATGTTTCAATCTAACTTGACTGAAACATATATCCAGTTAAGCAATTGAAGCGCGTCCAAACCTTTCGGAAGTTAACTATAGATTTTCAAAAAAAAATTTAAATTTATCTACTAAATATATGTTAAACGTTTGTACTTTAACTTAGAACTGCATTTGTATTAAATATTTAAATAAGAAACTTGTATTTCTTTGCTAATTTCAGACTATGGCCACACCGTTTTCACTGTCTTAAGTACCACCTCCTCGCGTAGCACGTCCATACATCCACACACACAAACGAATAGCGTCATCCTCAACCACAACATGTCCTCTTCGATATGTCCACACTTCACGCAGAACGCGTGGAAGAAAGACCTCTGTTCTAACTGCTTTAAATCCAAAGACGAGCACAAGCCCGGTAATTCCACATACACATCTAAATACTCTAGCGCCATGGATAGAACGAAGTTCGCCTCTAATTTAATGTCCAAAAACGATTTGGACAGCAAAAAGACTGATTACCCAAACAAATATAAATCACCTGCAAAGAGCATCATGAAAAAATCCTTTGCTTCGCTTAAATCGAAAACCAGCAAAGGTAAATCGCATAAGGTATCCTTTCCGAAAAATATCTCAGAAGTCATCGGCATCGGTGGCGAATGGTCCGACAATGATTCCGATGACGATGATGATCATGATTTCATGAATATCGGCAATGAACGCGACGACAATGCCGCCACCAGCACCGACGACGAGGAGACACTCGAGCTGAAGCGCATCACTCGCGCCAACACCGACTTCAATATGAACAACGGCAACTTGCTGGGCGATCCGCAGGAAAACATTAAGCGTTCGTTTGCCGCGCTAAAGCTTGGTGCACCACAAGTCGACAAGGAGGGTAAAAAGCAAACGCTCAAGATAAATGTAATGCCATTTGGAGCCACAGCCACAACTGATTCCGCCAAGACAGCGCCTTCGATTACCGCCACAACAGTGAAGGCCAAATTTGAGACGAAAGTAAATGAACCAAGCGAACCGGCGGTGGTAAAGCACTGTGCGACGATTGTTAAGTCAATGAAGAAGCCAGCGACTGCAACAGCATCGGCATCGGCATCGGCATCGGCATCTCCAACGACGACGACCGCAACAAAGATAACAACTGCAGCTGCAGCAACAGCAACAGCAACAGCAACGAAAACAGTAACGTCTTACATGGCTTCCAGCGCAAGCAGTTTGTTGAGCGGACAGGCGAAACAAGAAGCATTGGCATCGAGCGATAGCGATGGCAAGAATAGTCCGCCCATCGAACGGGCCATGGAAAAATCGCTGCTGGACGAAATCTCCGAGACACTCGAAAAGAAGCAGAGCGAATGCAAGAAACTGGCAAGCGAAATGGAGGTGAGCACCAACACTGCGAACAACAGCAGCAGCAACAATAGCACAAACAACAACACAAATGGTATAAGCACAGTAACGACAGCTACCACAACGTCGAAGATTAAATTCGAGATTAGCAGCTTGAGCGATACTATGGAGAATAAACCATTTCCTGAGCTTAAGAAGCCGATCGCACGCAATCCACCTATTACAAAGGATCATGCCAAACCCAAAATAAGTGTCTTCCATAAATACTCGGACAGCGATAGCAATTGTTCGGACAACGAGAATGGCATCTCGGCGTACTACGATGTTGTCGAAACGCAAATAAGCTACGAGAATCTGCCAGACGGCAAATGTGATTTACAAGATAAACCAGCTGTGGCCATTATTGGATCTACGACCACAGTGCCAGCAGCGGAGAATAAGTGCAATAAGAGTGCAACTAGCAACAATGATTCTTCCATCTTCACCAGCTCCCAGTACATAACGGACATGCTGCTGTCGTCGAAGACGCGTGCTGCCTCGTATAATCTGCACGAAGGCAACTTTATGACCAGCAAAATAACATCTGATGGCATAATTGTGACCAAGTGTAGCTCGGACGACGCGCTCGACTCGACGGGCAGCAGTTTTGATGGCAGCAGTGATGAGGAAACCTCGTACAATATGATTCGCAGCGAATCGGACTCTGGCATAGGCATCAGCATTGGCAATGAATACAAGAACTGCGGCGCCGAAAAAGAACGCGTGCGTGTTGAGAAGAAGCTGAGTGTTAGCACCAATAACTCAGACTATGAGGATATACAAGTGGCCAATCAAACCAACACAACAAAACCAAAAGCTGCTACAGTGGCTACAGCGAAGACTGCATTTATTTTAGATAAGAGCAGAGAATTGCATGGTGAGCCGGATGGTAGCGCGGATCCAGATGGCAGTTTGGAAAACAAAGAGACAAATACGACTCAGCAACAGTCACAGCCACAGCAGCAACCACAACCGCTGCCTGCATTGCCTAAATCGCCACCACCTACGAAAATAATTGATGCGCGTCCCTCATTTCTACATGGACTGCAGAAACAGCATCCGCCCATTTTGTTGAAGAAACCTGACCTGCCAGCAAAACCGGTGGTGTCACCAACCTGTACGCCGCTCAAGGCATTTGTTGGCAAACGTACTCCGACAAGTGCCGAGCAGCAGGTCATCAATCAATTACACATGGTCATGTCAAAATCTAACGAAAACCTGAACTTGAGCTCAGTGACGCCAGACGCATTGAAAGATGATGCCAAGTTAAAGAAGGGCAGAGCGCCAAATCCACCGCCCGAACAGAAAACGAGCGCACCACCAACACCCGAACGTGACTACAATGTTGCACTAGAATTTAATCAGACACGCGGCTCATCCAACGATGTGCCAGTGGAAGAGACGATTTCTAAAAAAGTCGCAAGCGCAGAACAACAGTCAGCGCCGTCGCCTTCCGCCCAAACTCAAAAAGAGTCCAAATCAAATAACGATTGTAGCGTTGATGTGAAAAAAAACAAACGATCGCGCCGAAACTGAAAAGTCTGCCACCGCGAGTTGTCAGTCATCCAGTGAACAAACACCTACATCAGCTGCAAGCAAAACCACCACAGGCTGCCCCATCATCGCCGCAGCAGTATCGAACCCAGCAGGCGTTTACACGCGCAGGGCAACACTGACTACAACGAACGCTACACACAACAATAATCCGAACAATGCCAAAAACGCCTCTTCGCCGGTGATACGGGAGAAGGATAAACGTGAACGCGCCACTGTCAATCCCAAGTTCCGCAGCCTCAATACATTCGTTACGCAACGCAGCAATGCGCTAAAGAACATGCAGCTACAAACGGCCACATCATCGCTTAGCCTCAAGCAGTCGCTCACACCAGAGCCATTGCCAAAGAATCACAAGAACCTGTCATTATCCGAGGAGTGTCTGACCGATCTGACACACACAAATACGACGGTGAATCTGCCAACATTGCCGCCGACAAGTGACAAAAAGTTGACGCCTCAGCAACAGCAACAGCAACAGCAACCGCAGCAAACGCCGCCACAAAAGACCAAAACGAAATTTTCGATCAAGAAATTTTTGCGCATGGGTGCCAGCAAAACGACAGACAATCTGCACAAGAAGGACAGCATTTACTCGGAGATTTGTACGGGTGAGGAGGCGGGTGTCGTGGGTAAGCCACGCTTAGTGATCATCCATCCGATCGACATTAATCCGACAGCAGTGGAAGTGGTCAAAGACATAACGAAGACCAATGATGCGGTAGCAGTCCAAACGGTGGCCGTGGTGACGGCTAAGCCACCGGCACCGCCACTGCGCAACATAGACGCACAACGTTCGCACGAGCTAAACAAGCCGGCACGTCCGCCGCCACCAAAGAGTGCAGAACTGCGCCGGAAGCAGGCAATCATTGGACTGAATGCCATATCGATGACGGTGACAGATGCACCCAACGGTCGGAAGGCTGGCGCAATCACTGCGAGCGAGGCAGGTGGCTCTATGAAATGCAAGTCGGACAATGTTTATGCCAATTTAGGTAAGTGCTGCCAGTTTGCTTGTAATGTGTTTTACAATTATGTTAAGGCTCTTCGAGAGTCATGGCTAAAGCGAAACGTGGTAGGTTGTTAACACAGAAAATAAAAACCTAATTGTCCATTTCCACAAAAGCAGTTAAGAGCTGAGATAAGTTCAAGAAGTTTTACATGGGCTGATCGACAAGGTTTGTTTCTTACCATTTTCTTTTTAACCTTCGTTTTCTTGTACTTAATATGAGCAATTATTTAGGCCCTTCGAAGTGTAATCTCCTTTTTCAAATAGGCTTAAACTGGAGTTAAGGTTTGGTGGAAATGAACTATGGATAAGCCATTCATAATTATGACAAAACTAGATAATGAAAAGTTGGATAATGTCATATGTATATACAAAAATATGGGCATACAAAAAGTAGCAACGACTTTTGAAATGTAGAAAGTGGTCCCATCAGTTTCTGTATATCCCCTTTAGTTTTCGAGATATAGACTAAAATTGTATCAGTAATTTTGTACAAATTCAGTTAATAATGCAGTCAAATGTCGATATTGATTTTTGTATATGTATATCCTTTAATTTTCAGGATATTGGGTAAAAAGTATCTTTAATTTAATACTAATTTTTATCACATTATTTCGTATCTCATACAACGCAAAATTGTTGGCAAATGTCGCATGTGACAAAGTTTTACTGAAGAAAATTCTTCTTGAACTCAAAAGTAATTAACATTGAACAGTAAAGGTAAAATAATTTAAGAATTTCGTCCACTAGTAACATTCTCCGAGACTTTGAAGAAAATCTATCATCGCCTTTTTCAGAAATTGCATTGCAAACGAAAGATAACTAAGTATATATACATGTAATTGAGTTTTTAAAATACCAAAAATGTTTGACCATTTTTAAAACGTATGCTTTTTTTCATAAAGTTTTTAAATTACCAAAAATTAATGTCCACATATAACAAAGTAATCGGGCCGAGTTTTTAAATGCCTGAAATGTATGCCTATTTTGTAAATGACCCAAAGCTTTTAACAAAGTTTAAATACCAACAATTCATGTTCAGAATTTGGTTAAGTTTTAAGTTCCCAAAAATCGATGTTCAGTTTTTATACATAAATATTTATGTTCAGTTTTTAAATCACCAAAAATCGATGGCTAGTTTTTAAATACCCGAAAGTTATGTCCATTTTTCAAATGACAACATTTTTTCAAGAAGTGCCCAAAATTTATGTCCAGTTTTCAAATGACCCAATAATTATGTCCAGTTTTTACATATCTAAAATATATGTAGAGTTATTATCCGTTATTATTATAAAATTTATGTTTTGTTTTCGAAAGTTTCAAGTTTATATTTGAATGGCTAAATAGTTATTTCCAGTTATTAGATTACCAAACATATATGTCCAGTTTTTAAATGGTCAAATATTTATGTCCACTTTTTAAATGCCAAAAATGCATGTTCCACTCCACTACCCGTTGCAAAGGAATACAAAAATAAAAGTTAAAATAGCACATCGAATCAATCATGCCACTTGAAATTAAGAATATTTAGCTATAACTGTGCTCAGCATTCTTAACTTATCATTGGCAAAAACGTCCACTCCTTGGCATACCAAAGCCGATGGGCGTACAGTCAAACAATGCGAAGCCAGCCGCCACTAAAGTAAATCTATTCCGAAAAAACATGTCACGTTCCAAAAGCTCAATATCTAGATACCTAAGTGAGTAGCTCAAAGACGTACGACCTTCAAGATGATAAAAGTAAAAAGCACTTACTATGGCCATCCCAATTCAAATTCATGTGAAGTAATGTACCAACGGCACGGTCACCGCACCTCGTCAGCGACCCATTTACCTATATATATATATATATAACTGGTGAAAATAACAAGAAGTAGCAACGAAAAGAAAACCAGTAGGTATGCGATTCGATATGTGAAAAGGAGAATAAAAATCTTCTGTACGTATGTATGTACATTGTATATGTTTTCATAGAGGTACCATACATACAAACAATGAATAAGCATGGATCGATCATTGAAGTCGTAATCATCCAAAAATACGTAAAACGAATGAAATGCGGCAAGAATGTCATGCCTCTTACTTATTCAGGAGCATCAATAATAAATGCTAGTTGATAAAAAAAAAAAATTACCAATGTATGTATGTATAACCGCTTATTTCCATCAAATATAACTGTAAAACGTGTGGCTGACTGTTGGATTAACTGGGTTAAGTGTACATACATGCTAAAGCTAACACGCGCATACAAATTTTGGTTCTTTTGTATACTCCCCCTGTGGGGAAAATCTCTAGTTCTGAACTGGGGCGCTTCTAGTACATTTAGACCCAGTACTGGTTCGCGATAAATCTCTTTTGCATGCAAGCAACTGGCGTATTTAACATGGCGATGTCCTAGGAAGTGTCAATTGCCCCTCGCTGCATCCCTTTTTCGAAAGTTCCGAACTAGTCCTAAATTCTATAGTTCCGAACCAGCTCTAAAATCGACAGACGAAAGAAAAAAGTATCATGATTTTTCAATCTTTTTGGTTCTTCCGTGTGTGCGATTTTAAGTTATTTTGGAAGAAATGTGTTTTCAATTTGAAATTAAATTTGTTTGAATGATTGTAAGAAATGTACGTTTACAAACCTTTAGCTGTAGCTGACTTTGCAGAGGTGCTCGCTGTTATTTCTTAGATTCCAGACGGTCTCAAGATGTTGAAATGTTAACACAAATTTTAGTTTTGTATTACCAAGCTATGAAAAAGCATGTGCGAAGCACAGAATAGAAGCGTATTTGAACGAAAAAGCCGCCGAACACATATCTATGTAAACTAAACAAGCCCCCCGCTGCATCCCTTATTCGATAGTTTCGAACTAGTTCTAAATTCGACAAATAAGATCTAGTTCGTTCTGCATCCCGTTTTCTATAGTTCCGAACCATTTCTAAATTCGTCACTTTAGATATAGATTTCTAGTGAAAAAAACTGAAAAAATTAGTTTTTAAAAGTACCACTTTTCGCCGATTTTGGACTGGTGGGGATAAAGATCTAGTACGGAAATACAAATTTGGTTCACCAGTTCGGGGTTTCCCTGCAGGGTCCATACTTCATACAAATGAATGTATATGTATATGCACTTGAAAGTATCTATGATTACGCACATATCAAAAGTTGTTCTTTAAGTTAGAATGGAGCAAGCTGATGTGCAAATTTTTACTGCAAATGTATGTATATTCGAAATCGGTTGACGTGGTCCAAAGTTATGCGGTAACATAGATAAAAAACAAAAAACAAAAAAACCAAAAAAAAAAATATTCCGACGAACTGATAACCTCCCCCTTTTTTGGAAGTCGGTTAATTATCTCAGATCTAACCGATAATTTTTCGGTGTCCATCCTGTTCAAAAAAAACGCTTAGGAGTTTTCTGGAAGAAAAGCTATAAACTAAGTGGTACTGGCAACTGGTACTGGTAAACTTAAGTAGTAACAACGTGAAGAAAATAAAATTATATCGCTTTTCTGAGGCATCCTAATGTACATACATACATATGAACATATGTACATATATAACTAAACATACATACATTTAGCCACAAATTTGTGCATGCTTAAGCTCGCACACCTGTGCAGCACTCGACCTCTGAGTGCCGCTTCCATTTACCGCCAATGTTGCGGTCGAACAATCAAGTCGTCGAGTCGCCCATTCAGTTGGTCAGAAGCTTACTACATCAACAAATCCTATAGCGCATCTTAATCCCCCCATATTCTCAATCGTTTTGCTACCGCAACATAATTTGTTATATTCTTGCTATTACCAACTGTTGCATAAGTAGTATGTATGTATGTATGTATGTATGTAGGTGCATGAATAAATTTGCGAGTGTTTGTGAGCCAAAGCTCGCATCCGTACTTGTTTGGTTCGGATTTGGGTCACAATTGCAATTATGCCGTTTGACTTGTTTGCTGGTCGAATAGTTGGTTTGAGTCTTATTTATGTATTTGTATGTATGTATTTTTTTACTTAACTTGTCCGGCATTCTATTTTACCGGTACGGTTGCTGCTGCTGTCAGAGTGTGCTTCGTGTTTCTGCAGCAACTTGGCTAATTCAAGTTTAATGATTCTTGGCCAACACTGTGCCACTGGGAGTACATGTCGTAAATGATGTACTTGCCAGCTGTGGCATTTGGCTTTGTGCCGTTAAGACAAGGTTAATGAAATCAGCTATGCAAATAAACATACTAATATACATACATACATAGTAGTAGTAATGAGTGAGTAGTGAAATGAAAATGCGTAACGATTTTTTTTTATGAAATATGAGCATTAAAGCGTGCATACATGGCGTATGAGTAACAGTATTTCCTGCTCATTTTTCATACAAAAAACCTTTGCGCATTTCCATTTGACCACTCGTTCTTTATTTATCCATCGATTTGTTTCATTAGTAACTTGATTTGTTTGTAAAAGAACAAGCATTAGCAAAACTGCAAGACTTTAGCACAGATCCTGTTAGTTTTTATAATTTTTCTCCTGTTAAAATTTTGATTATTTTATATTTTTTTACTGTTTTTGGACCACTCTAATGTACATGTTATATTTTGTTCTCTACGCGCTTTCTTTTGCATTGTGCTCAATGGGCACAATGGGTATTTACTAATAAGTCGTTAACAAAAAGCTACATTGTTATTTTTTAAATAAATTAAATATCGAATCAATACAAAAAAAAAATGTGTTAAATAAGTATGTGCTATGTTGTGAAATGTAGAGCAAATCATTTAAAAGAAGTTTAGCTTGGAACTTTTTTGAATAATTTACCATGAAAGAGCCATAAAATCTTTTTTTTTTTATTAATTCTATTTCAACAATGACCAACGTGTCTAGATTAAAGATGCTACGTTATTTAAATCTTTTAAATTCTTTATACGAGTACATTGTCATTCCTTAAACTAATAGACACCTCGCATAGAAAGGGTTTGACTGTCTCATTATACTCATTGATACCGATTCGTTATCACTAAGAGGCTTTTAATTCTAAGCAAAAGCTTGTAAAAGTGTATTTTGTATACAGTCAGTTTTTCGTACCAAATTTTTATTCAATCAACTGTAAATTTTTGCGTCTTGAAACTTGCACTTTATTGTACTAAAATTTAATGGGTATAACTGCATACTCAAAATTTTGCGAAGAAATAGAGTTGAAAAATTTTTAATTTCCTGGTAATTTCGAGCTCTGTATGAAATTAAAAAAATGTATTCTTATAGTTTTTGCTGTTTAATGAACTACTTATCTTTTTATTAAAAATATATGAAAAATTTAGTATGGCATATATGTACGTATATATGTAAATACATAAAATCTTCATTATTTGCAATTTTCGTAGTCAAAGTTTGGGTGTTGGTTTGCAAAAATTAAAGTCATTTTAATTTTGTTTTATGTTGGCAACAAGGTTTGTCGTCTGTATCAATATCAATAACTCAAAAATACTTTAAAGGATTTTAGCCTGAAACCCTGGATATAAAATAATTGCTTATAAAAAAGATTCCTCAACTAGAAATGATGGTATCTACATACATATCGAAGTACTCCCCAACATAATTAATGATTTAAAAAAGCATATAATTTTTCCTATAATTCCGATATTATTAAATAAAGATATTAAGAAATTTATATAAAAATTTATTGATTTTGCATTTTTAGAGCCTCTGCTCATCGCCTGGCTAGATATCCAATAGCAATTTTTCAATGCTTTCATCCCGGACAGTACTATCGTCGATCATGTATACGTCATACAGCTTCATCTAGCTTTTGATTTAAGATATTGTTTAAGTTTTCCATTAGTTGTTGCCACTAATATGGGGTAAAGTAAGTCCGCTGGGACATTATCCCATTATTCCGAGTCAGACTGCTTACAACAAGAGCGCGTCATGTATATGAAGGCCACAGTTATAAGACACAGTACCGTATTTGGCCATACATCCCACAGTACAGACGACACTCGGAATTACAGGTGTGGTTGGCCTGGAACTATCAGCTCTGCACTCAGAGCGTTACTCCACGTATGGAGCAATACCAACAGCCTTGACCCCCACCCAATGGAAGATAACTTATGTACGCCATACAGTAGTGCACAGATTAAGGTTACCACCACAAGAAGTAAAAGCAATTTATAACTGTTATCTAAATCGAATTGTTTTTTTTTAATTAAATAGTTCGTTTTAAACGCAGAAAAGATTTAAATTTACTTAAATTTAAAAATTATTCAATTTCATCAATATACTACGTTATTTTTTTTTTTATATTTGCAGGCGAAATTCGCTCATCGATTGCACCGCGCAAGCCCGAACGTACGGCTAGCATGCGGGAGCGTGAAGCACAATTGGAATTGGCACGTAAACGACACGCCGGAGCACGTAGTGACAACGCCGATACTATCTCGATTTGCTCGTCAAACGGTGATAATGTATCGTTCGAACACAACAGCTCCAACACTAGCAACAACAACCACAAGCATACTTCAACCAATCCCAATGGTGCAACCGCAATCAATACCGTCGTCAACAACATTAACAACAGCAACAGCGGCAAGAGAAATTCAAACGCAAACAATTTACCCACATTGAGTCCACAACTCTCACCGGCCGATAGAGCTGTCACGCCCACAACGCCAGCGGGCGATGGCAAACCACCGACCGGTAGCCGTACGAGTACCTTTGAACGTCGCAAAAGTGACCCAAAAATTGCTATCGCCAATAAATTGGAAATTTTTGAAAATCGCGCAGCCAACAATGCACTGAGTAACAACACAACAGCAATGAATGGTGGTGCCGCTGCCTCACTCAACCAGCACAATGAAGGGCGCCCAACCAGCTTGAAGGATTCGGTACGTAAAATTAACAGTACAATCGACAGCTACTTGAAGGACAAGCGCGACTATGAGAATATGTATGAAATGGTCAAGAGTCCATCTTCGCCACCGTTGCCGCCGACGCGCTCCGTCGATTTGTCGCCCGGCCAACGTTTGTTGCCGCCACGTCGGAACAATAACAACAATAGCAACCTGTACTCAGACACAATGTCGGTGGCGAGCTATACACGCAGCGAATATGGCCCCGGCCGTAACTTTGGGTTGAACAACAGTTTAGGTAAATTTGGCATTTTCAAGTTCAATTTACATATTTACGTTTACTGTTATTTTAACTGCCTACTTACTGCCTTATTTTCCTTCGCTTTCCGCGCAGCCAACATTCCACGCATTATTTCAGCTTCATATTGTGGCAGTGAGGTTGGCGAATTCGAAATCTATGCGCCGTACAGTTATTATGGCAGCGAGGCAGGCGGTGATGTAGCTACCGATATTAATGATAGTGTATGGGGCATACCATCGGTAAGTGAAAGTTTGCTATATACACATAGAAATGTAATGATATCGGTGATAAAATAATATTTATATTTAAGTAAATACATATCGATGGCCCCCTGCATTACCGACACAATTCAAAATTGCATGCTTTTTAGTTATATGGCGGTTTAGGTTGATTAATAACCATATTTTCTGTGGAAAATCGACTTATGTACTATGATTTCTTGTTACCAATCCACAATTGTGTCGTTTACCAGAAAATCTAGGTAGGCAACTCTTATTACTGAGCAGTGGCACATGTCACTCATTTATCGTAAATATTCGCATTAATCAAGCACTGTTTAACGAATGTAAAAAAAATAAATTGCACCCCAAAAAAATATTGAGGTGTAAATATTGTATGGAATGTCCCATATACAAACACATAATATGTATGTACTTATACATCCTACTGTTCAAACCTTTTGCAGGCCATCAAACATCGTGCAAAGGCTACAAATCGTTTGCGCATGCGCAAAGGTCGCAGTGTTGTACACAAAACCATAGAGGACAATTACACCGCAGTGGTCGTGGCAAATCACGAAGCCTTAGCACAGGTGCTCGATCAGGTGTGTAGCGCCCAATGTGTCTTAATGCCCGAAATCAATACAGTTTATAAATACGCATGTAATTCTGATCTTCCCATATACAGCTCCAACAGACACCCGTCATTCCACCCGCACTGCGTCCCCTAGCCAACGCCATTAATTTACGCTTTGAGGATTTCACCATACTGGATGGCGCGCAAGCATTTGTTGTCGGCAAGAAAGCCTTCCATGCGGCACTCTGGACCACAGCGCCCGTCACCTTGGCGCTTTCGGCAGACTGTAATCAGCTTTCAGGTGTTGGCGGTGAATTGAATCAGCTATCGGGTGGCGTCTGTGGTGTACTTAATCCAATTACGGAATTCTGTGATTTGGTGCCCAGCTATCACTTGCCGTTAATGCCCTCGACAGCTGTGACCTTGTTACAGGCTACGATTTCGGTACTGCCACGCTTGCAATTGGACACGCTACAATCGATCGGCGCCATACTCAAAGGCAAATCGCAGGTGTTGGACAAAAGCAACTTCAATTTCCGTGGTTCCATACCGAATTTGGCTGCTAGTGGATTGAAGGATAGCGCTACCATAAATACATTACGGAATGTGGTATCTGTGCAAAATCTGAGCACTTTGAACGAAGAGTCCTCGTTAGAGAAGTGTGGTAGCAGTTCGTTGGAGGCAGCCGGGGATAGCGCTACAATGCTGGGCATGCCAGCATTCGACGATGTCATGACACGTGAAGTGGCTTTTATAATGCTGCAGCTGGTGAATGGCATGAAGAATTTGCAGGCCAAAGCGATCGAGGAGATGCCGCTGAGCTTATCGAATGTAGTTCTATCCAAGGATGTGGAGAATAAGGATGCGCAGGCACGTCTCTGCGTGTTACAAGGGTGAGTAATACATTTTTAGTAGAGCACTGATGTTGGTAAACATTTGCCTGAATTAATTTTGTATTTACAGCAACAACAATGACGAGGACGAACCCATGGGTACACTCTGCAAATGCGCACACATCGCGCTCACCGAACTGCTGCCGCCAACTAAGGTTACGCCCATTGTTGCCGATATATTGTTGCAAGAACGCGCCGAATCGCTATCAAAATCCAAATCGGTACTGGAATTTGTGCTTTGGGGTCCATCAGATGTGGTGCTTTCAGGTACGACTAAAGAACGTGAACTTGCATTGCAACGTTGGTTGGATCTAGAACGTGCCACGGTTCTACACGGTCTAGTGCGTACGCGTGTCGAGCTAACTGTCTACGATGAATGCCATTTGATGTTCTTGGTGCGTTCAACAGCAAAAATGATGAATGATGCGGCCAAAATTGTATGCAACTATCAACAGCCATTAGCCGAGCTGGGACAGCAACAACAGCAAGGGGAATGAAGTGGTTATTTTCGACTTGAGGGCGTTCGTTGCAATACGAGTTTAGGATTTACATATGTAATGTATACTTAAGTAATAGAGGTTTTCATGATGTAAATATTAGAACAGAGAAACAAATTATCTGCGTAGTAACGTTAATGGGAAGCTTAAAAGTTTCTAAACTTTTTCTCTGGTCCTTTTTGTAACAACTCGCTAATCGATTTCCAAAATTCAATTCAAGCAAAATGTGCATCCTAGCAAAATTAAACCCACAGGCACTTTTCGATTAGATCGTATATTGTCGGTGATACTGCAATACGGTCTATGGCGCCTGTTACACGATCAATACGGGTCGCGATTGATGGATCTTAAAATATTGATGAATTGTGAGTGTGTGCTAAACGTTCAATATTTATCGCGTCAGTATTTGCATAGTTCTTGTGGTGAACGCTTATTATGGCGCAAAAAAAAATTATTTTTTACCAATAATTTACAGGTAATGGAATGCATTATTATATATAATTCTTTAAAAATTTGCAATGTTAATTTAAATGCTTTAAATTTACTTTGAAAAATTTTAAGCGCCAAGAACAAATACGTTTGCGATGTTCGCATTATGAGAGTACAAGTTGTACTCACGAAATGTATGGATCACGTTTTAAATATGCTACAACTTCAATATTTATTTCGCGATCCGCGATCTGTGATCCGGATTCCTAGATATTTTACTATCCGTATCACGATGTATCAATATTTGATGCTACACCTTCAATAAATATCAAGATCCTTATATTTGGATGGCGAACCGTAATGATGGTGTGACAGGCACCTATGTCAATTAGTACCCTGTCTATTAGTAAACTGTCAACTGTTCGTTGAAAAGATGAACGATTAACAGAAGCGATACAGAGATGACACGTCATTTATCACCGACGATATGCTGGAGACATTGTAAATGTTTCTCTATTGTTACGCAACATTTATTTCGTACTATATTTTGGCCGTAATTGTGTGCAACATGAACTTATAAAAACTACGACCACGAAAAATTTAAACCGAATTATAATTTCCGGCACCATGTCGCCCAAACTAACATTCGCTGCGCAATATTTAGTTTTCACGGAAATGTTGCGAAGGATTTATATTTAAATTTTTTCAAATCTTGATAGCGTTATTTCGCAAGAAATACTAATAATCTAACAACGTCGGCTGCAAGCAACATTGTTGCCGAGAAAATATTGTTAACAACATGGTCTTAACCACTGTATGCCAGCTGAAAATTCATTAAAAATATGCTCTCTATAA
Organism: Rhagoletis pomonella; assembly: GCF_013731165.1. NCBI lineage: Eukaryota > Metazoa > Arthropoda > Insecta > Diptera > Tephritidae > Rhagoletis > Rhagoletis pomonella. The sequence continues at coordinate 14,648 of NW_023460249.1, forward strand.
AACTAATATTATTTCGCAACTTTGACAACATTATTTACCGTCATTCCGTTACAAATTTGTGAATAAAAATTAATTTTGATGCCCGTTAATTTACTTGGAAACAGCATCGTGAAAACTATTTATAACGAATAACAAAAACCGAATCTTCAAACAGTTGTGTGCGTTTAAAAGAAAGTAAATCCAATCATATCGTTGTGTACTTGAGAAGAAAACACTTTCAGTGATTAGTGTTTTGTTTAAAGATATTAAAATCTTACCTGCGGCTTATCGCCAGCTTATGGCATGCAAATACTTTGCTTGTGTAAAGTGCCAAATTTCCAAAATGAAAACTAAAAACGAAAAGCATAAGCAAAGTTTGTATGAAGTAGTGACTAAAAGAAATAAACGAAATTTTAGAAATGCTCTCTCCTTGTCAAACCTTGCTGCGTATCCAACATACCATAGTATATACATAGATACATATATTTCTCTTTCATGTAAAAATCTTAATTTTTATTTAAATTTTTTTCTACAAATGCATTATTTTTTAACTGTTTTATTTCTATACCTATGTTTATTATTGTATCTATAAATATATTATTCTTACTGTATATCGTTTCATATCCAATTTTGATATAAAATTATTAAATTTTTGTTGAATTTGCAAAAAGTCTACGTGCTTACATTTAAATAAATTTACATATATTAATATATCTGAAAAACAATAAAATAAAATAAAATAAAATTTAACAAAAGTATACATGCACACATATGAACAATAATTATATGTATGTATGTATGTGTTTGATCAAATTTATTGTACCGTTACATTGTGCATACTTTAAGTTGGTGTTTGAAATACATAAATACATATCGTATATTTAAATTTACTTTATTTGTATAATTATAAAAATATTGTATAACAATTTGCTGAATAAATGAATATTTAAGAATTTGAAATAAAAACAAAAAAAATATTTATTTTACAGCTAATTTAAATAGTGCTTATAACAATTATGCGCCAACCCTATTAATTTTTTATAATTTAATTTTACTTATTTTGCAAAAACTATACGATTTATTCTTTTACAAAACCTGTATAAATTCCAATTTCAAATTTTGTGCAATATTTTAATTCAACAAACTTTCGTAAACATTTCGAGATTTTTAATTAGATTTTGCTTCTTTTTCTGAGTGCGCATTATTGTGGCCCATTAAATTTTAGTACAATAAAATGGACATTTTAAGTAGCCCCATACGAAATCGAACATACGCGGTTTTTTTTATATGGAGCAAACAGATAATTATATACCATTTTAAAGGCCTATATGTATATCCTCTTTCCAGAGCATATTCGATCTTTGAAATCGAATCAAAAATAGTCATTCAAAAAACTCATAAATCTTCAAAATCGTATTTTCTGACCTCTTAATGACCTTTAAAAATCTATAAAAATAGGCAATAATATTTCTCATAAAAACAAATAAAATTAGGGGACAGGGTCTTGAAATTTCCAAAAAAAAAGCATTTTCGATGGGCACCCTAATGTGCATACATACATTCATCTGGTAGAAGCTATTTAATGAATGTCCTTATCACTTTAAACATTGTAAGTGTGCCCCTCAATATAAACCCAACGAAAACAGTCATTGTCCCATTCACTAGAAGAATAACCCTACCGGGAATGAGAACCATAACCCTGGATGGCACAGAGGTCAACACTGTTTCCAAAGTAAGATATTTGGGCATTATGCTCGACGCAAAACTTTCATGGAAGAAACACGTCGGCTTGATGACATCCAAATTCCTAAGGGCAATTATGGTATGCAAACGCCTTGCTGGTAAAACCTGGGGATGCAGTCCTCGGATACTCATGTGGATGTATACTATGATTGTCAAACCAATAATAACCTATGGAGCGGTGGCCTGGGGCTCAAGAGCCAACCTAGTGACTGTAAGGCGCTCACTCACGAAACTACAACGTCTCGCGTGTATGTGCATCACAGACGCAATGTGCACCTGCCCCACGGCAGCAATGGAGTTTATTCTTTAGGGCAGGCAGCTAAACGATGCCTAATAAACACCACCAAAGAAGGGCGAGGTAGAGAGAAGGTAGTATCATCTCGTAACATGAAATCTCTCCGGGAACAGATCCCTATGACCCAATTCCTACAAGATGATGTCGGCAGAGTTATTAGCTTCGAAAGAAATTTCAAAATAGAATTAGGGAATAAGGCATGCTGGACTGGCACTAACATCTAGAAATACTCCCAGCTGCCCCCTATAATGTACCAAACACAGACGGCTCAAAAACAGCAGAGGGCATAGGGGCGGGCATCTCCGGTCTAAGATCAAAGATCGCTGCCCCTATGGGCAGACTCCGTAGTATATTTCAAGCAGAGGTTCATGCCATCAGTCTGTGTGCGGAGATTAATATCCAGAGAGGATATTGCAATCCTGATACTAAGCGATAGCCAAGCCGCACTCAAGGCTCTTCATTCTTATGAAATTAAGTCTGCACTGGTTCTTGAGCGCGTAGGAAGATTAAATTCCTTAGCAGCAAAAACAGAGTTTTCCTTTTACGGGTCCCAGGCCACAAAGGCATAGAGGGAAATGAAGAAGCAGACAGGCAGTATGACCCCACACAATCAAAGAAGGACTTAGAAGAGAATAAAAAATAAAAAGAGAACTGCACCGGAACCAAATTATTGGGTATCGCCAGGCAAAGAAGCCATTAGGGGTAAACCAATAGGAAAAGATATGAAAAACTTATTAACCTCCCAAAGAAAAAACTAAGAATTTTAACAGTTATCTAACAGGTCTTTGAAAATTGAGTAGTCACCTACACAAACTCGGGATCTGGTCCACTGATTCATACCGTTACTGCTAAAACTTCTGAGCTTATAATCCCCGAACTCGACGCAGTGGCGAGGAGACCAGAGAAATATCTGGGGTCACTAAACCAGGAGTCGAATCGCATGCACCCGATGTTACCCTACAATCCACTGGATTACCTAAGGGAGTTAGGAATGACCGAGGTGCTGGGAGGAGCGAGAGGGCACAATAGATCTCCGCAGTGCAATAGATGGCCGCAGTGCATCCCTCAACTAAATATCTATCTACCTAATATCATTGAAATTAACTTAAAAAAAAAAATTTGAAAATAATAAAATCTAAACTAAAAAATAAATTCATTTAAAAAAATAAACAAAAATTAAATAAAATAAAAAACCGAAAAAGTAGAAAATAATATTTCACAATCCCATAGAGTATGTTTTGATATCTTTTGATTTTGAAATTTTAACAAAAGTCATTATACACAATTTATGAGATTGAAAACAAAAAACGTAGAGCGCATACAATACAAGGCATTAGATTTAATTGACAATAATCAAACTAAATACATAACATAGATCTAAAATTTCTACAGCGAAAGTACAAATTTGAGATAGATTTTAAGCCGCCTTTATCAGTGTTGCCACAAAAAAAAAATTACCAAATTCCTCAAAAACAAATGAAAAATCCGCAAAATCCGAACAAATTACTCAAAATTTTCTTATTACAGATATGAGTATTGTGTACTGCATACTATTTACCGGTACTTGCCATAAAAATTAATTACATTCTCGCCATTCAATTGGTACCCAGCAAAAAATCGGTAATCGCTTTTAGTGGTAACGTGTTCTAGAAGGCATAGCGTTATAATGGCTTCGAAGTTTTTCACTTCTTTTAGGCATTACTGGGAATGCAAAGTAGAATGCTGCATCGTAGTCAGCTGAAATATAGAATGAATATCCAAAAATTCTTTTTCTGCAGTTACTTTCTGTAGAAATTTGTCTCGCATAAAAATTATGTTTTGCTTTCCCTTTCTCCGTTTCGTTTCGTTCTCCCTTCGTTTGAAGGTAATGCTGCGGGCTTACCGCCAATGACATGCCCATGTTAAAATAAGGCCTTCTTGAAGCGAAAGCGGATTCTTAGCAGGCAGGCCGTGATGGCCCTGATTATTCGTACGTTCGCGACCGCATGCTTGTCGCTAACATATTGAAAAATTAGAATCGAACGAATATAAAAGTTTATGTCTTCCTCCAAAAGCGTACGAAAGTACAGTTCGTGACCGTTGGAAATGCCCATATACATATACTTTATTTTATGTCGTCCAGCTTTCCTGAAGTATGTAATGCCTTATTGTTAGTTCTTCCAATTCCTGTGCCTACAGCTGAACGATCATTTTCGAAATCAAAATGAATAAAAACCCATTTAAGAAACTCTATGGGACAAGACGGACTACGTAGCTTGGCTTTTCTGTTTATTGAAAATTCTATGGCTTTATCTTTAAACTTTGATGGTGTTATAGATTCTTTTGCAGAACAGAAAGCTCGGAGAAAAGAAATTTTATTAATAAATATCTTATCAAAATTAAATTGTTATTTCATAATAATTTGTATGTATAAACCCATGTTCTTGAAAATAAAATTTATTAGATATTTAACTAAATTGCACACATTATTGTTAATAGTGTTTGGTTAATTTCATAAGTGGAAATTATGTTGCCAATTTCTCATTACGGCAATAAATCGGCAAATCGCCAATATGTTGCCATTGTCGATTGTTGCCTATTTTCAAGTTCTATATATACACATATGTATATATTTGTAGTAAAATACACTGCCTAAATGTATGCACCGGCTGGGGATACATATGTATGTATGTACGACATACATTTTACGTATTCCATTTACATTGCTATTGGACTACCCTGTGACAACGACCTACTCTGTCTTCATGCGCGCCTAATTTAAAATGGCCTTTGTGGAAACCACTGAAGCAGACTCGACTAGACTCCGCAAACACAGCGAACTGCGCATGTACATTATCAGTGTTGCCATTTTGGTGCTTTTGGAACTAGATTTAGCTCTTTATTTTATTTAGGTCATATAAGTTTATTTAGCTCTTTTTTTCGACCGTTTTAGCTGCAAATTAAATTTTTTCTGGCAACACTGATGTACATATGTGCTGTTTAGGGGCCAACACAGGTGGGGGTTCATTCACCGATAGGTCTGTTAATTTTTTCATAGTTACATTACGTTCAATTTATGGATTAAGTTCAACACCCTCCAGAATACGTACGATACGTGATCAAGAGACTTTCGAAATGCCTAATAGTAGCACTAGGCTGTCAGCTGGGGCTGTTGCATCAAAATAATTCCCGCAGAAATTTCAACACTATTCTCTAGTATGTCAGATTTCTTTACACTGTCGTTTGAATTGAATTTCGTATGCGCGCCATGGACTTAATACAGAATTCGACGTCAAAATGTTTAACGCGCGGCCGAGCGATTGAAATTGGGAGAGATGAGAAGACATTTAACGGCCTGAAGGCGAACAAAGTGTATTAGAGACATTGCTGAAAATCGCTCAGAAAATAGTCATGGCAATGGATATGCTTATGGCGGGGTGAGTAATCACTGGCCTTCATTTGTGATTAGCGAAAAATCCTGAAAAACAACAGAAGCTACGCGAGGAAGTTATGCGTAAGCTACCGCAAAAAGATGAAAGAGTTAGCTCCCGATCCACTCAATAGCATTCCGTATCTGCGTGCTTGCCTCAAGGAGTCATTGCGTCTCTACCCACTGGGAACCGGTAATATACGTGTCATACCAAGGCATCTCATACTGAGTGGGTTTCGAGTGCCAAAGCATACGGGGGTCAGCTGAAAATTTAGTCACGGATGAACGTTGCTATTCGCGCCCAAAGGAGTTCTTGTCCGAACGTTGGCTATGCTCTTCAGAAATTAACTTAGGCACAGACGAATATATCAATCCAGTCACCTATATTCCATTCGGTTTTGGTCCCAGGCTCTGTGTTGGCCAGATAATCAGTGAAATGGAACTAAAGCAACATTGCACTAAAGGGCATTGCACGCTTCGTTAGAATTTCAACATAGAATTTCATTATCCAACTAATAAACGCATTCAAGAGTACGACCATTAATTTACAAAATATGCCACTTAAATTTAAATTCACTGATATTGACTCGGTCTAAAATAGAATTGTTTATTGTTAAGAGAATGTTGTAAGTAGATATTGACTTGGAATAAATTAGAGTCCTCAGTTATTGAAATAAATTTGTTCTTTCTTATAAATTGGTTTTTCATCTTTAATAAACGGGCAAATCTCCAGACCCTGGCGATTTTGTATACAGAAATTTTCAACAGCGTAATAAAAACATAATGACGTTAATTCCATTTGCAGTGGGAATTAAGGCCATATCGAAATTATGGTTTTATTTCCAATCGCGATGGGAAATAAAAGTTGCGTTCCCTAACTCGCAAGAAGTTGCAAGAATTTACAGGAATTAACCAAAAAGCGTTCTCGTACTCGGTTCTCTGGCCGTTCTTCTAACCCAGAAAAGTTGAGGAACGCAACTAAAGCTTTATGGTTTTATATCGAATGGTATTAATGCACCCGAGAACAAGACGAAGAGGAAGAGTTAGGCCCTCACTGCGATGGAAAGACCAAGTGGCGAAGGCCTTGACTACACTTGGCATTTCAAATTGGTGTCAGTTGGCACAGCAGAGAAACGACTGGAGTGCTTTGTTGAACTCGGCCAAAATCGCATAGGCGGATACAGCGCCAAATAAAAAGAAGAAGTTATTGCACCCCACCTCTCTGAAAGTTCTACCTACATATGTATATTTAGATGACTAAGTTTGCTCCTTCTTTCGTCAATAAACTGACCTAAAAATACACTGGAAATACGACTGCCATTCTGCCTTTTTCTGAAAAAAAAAATTTAAACCTGTGTTATCAACCATATATGTACTTATAATATACATAAATACCCGTTTACTTACATATGTACTTAAATGCATAATTTGATTACGGATGCAGACTGCAGATACCTTCATATCGCCATGCACATGTAATTAAGTCAGTAAAAGCTGTTTCAAAATGATGCAGAAATTTTCTTTCAGTTGAACTGGGACCGTAATCGTGTAAAGTTTACTTAAATAAATTTATTTTGAAAATGTTTTCGGGAAAAATAAGTGCAGCAACAACTCGCAAAGGAATGGGTATAGCAAACAGCTTAAGGTCAACAACATTGCGATTGTTTGCCACAAAAAAGGTGAATGCGAAATTAGCATACGAAACGTGGATTAAGTATGTTTGGCAGACGGTTGTACAGTCGTAATTTTGGGATACATACATATGCATATTTGTGCATTACTATAATTGATATATGCACATAAATACAACCCGCGACAAAAGATAGCAAATTTTTTTTAAAAGTTCAGCTCCTTATCTAACAAAAACCATATAAGTCCGAGTTTCAAATTTTGTACAAAAATTTCAAAAATTGCACTTTTCATCCCAATTCCAAGTATTTTAATTAGAATTTTTTTAAAGAATTTTGGGTATACAGTTTTATAGCTTATTAAAATCTAGTATTCCGTTGGTTTTTCTGAACGGTACTAGACTGTCTCGCTTTGATATCGGAATGGTTACACATTCAGAAGTTAGCTTACTGCCAATATAGAAGTATTACATATATATACATATGTCAAAAATCAACGCGATTTTTTAGGAACTTCAAACTTGCACTCCATTATATTAGATTTAAATAATCTATAAAACTGCATACCAAAAATTATACTATAAATTAAAATTAAAATGCTCGGAATCGGTATGAATCGTTTGTGGAATTTTTGCACATACCAAGTCTGTACTGTTCAAAATGTTGAGATCAAGGCGAATTCATATAAGGTGGTAGCGATAGTACAAAAATAAAAACTTACATGTATTTTGTTTTTGCTTCCGGTACACAAATGTCAAATTTCAATTATTCTTCGCTCAAGGAGGAAGTGGGAGAGCAAATTCCAATACTTTCGCACTCACTCATGGGAAGTTTTGAGATATGTGTACCGAGGCGAATTAAAGCAGCTGCTCTAGCAACACCACCTTATATGAATACGCCTTGGTTGGCTGATATTTCTACATATATTTACTTCATAGAGAAGAATACGCATAAGAAAACATTTTTATACATAAATAAAATCTTTAACAGCAGCCGTTGTCTCAGCATGACCCAGAGACCCTCAATTCCTCATGTCCAGTCTCAGCTAAAGAAGGAACCGCATTGGAGTGGCAGAGAGCGCGTCCATTTAGTGAGATACCACAAATTGGCGCACTTAAGCTGATAAGTAAATTTTTACCAGGTGGCAAGTATTTCAAATTGGATTCCAATGATCTTGTAGCGGCAATGCGCAGTGATTTTGGCCCTATTTTCATGATGCCGGCACTTATGGGTCAACCCAGCATCTTAGTGACGTACAATCCGGACGATTTTGAAAATGTTTTTCGCAATGAAGGGATTTGGCCAATAAGACCCTTCTCTCAAACTATGCGCTATTATCGGAATAAGTATCGTGCGGACATTTTTGATGGCGTAGAAGGTGCTATAGCGTCGTGAGTTTGAATGAATGTACTCGTAGATATTTATTCGTATCGCTTTATTGTTGATAAAATGCATGCGAATATTCGATACTTGCAGGCAAGGCGAGCAATGGAACTCATTTCGCACGGTCGTGAATCCGATACTTTTGCAATCAAAGTCTATTAATATGTATCTCAACAAAATGTCGCAAGTGAATCAAGAATTTGTAGATAGGTAAAATCGATCATACATGTCCATTTTAAATTAGTACTTAAAATTATTTTGCTACTATTCTAAGAATTCGCTTGATGCGCAATTCCGAAACCTTGGAGATGCCTGGCGACTTTGCAGTGCATATACAGCTTTGGGCGCTAGAATCTGTTGCCGTGGTAGCATTGGATTTGCAACTTGGATTGCTGCGAGAAGATAGCGAAAACTCCGACGATGCTCAGAGGCTATTCAATGCTTTAAATGAATTCGTGGATCTCAGCTTCCAACTGGATTACAAGCCTACAATGTGGCGACTGGTAGCCACACCTAAATTAAGGCGTCTTATGCGAGCTATGGATGATATTAGAAGTGTGACGTGGAAGCATGTAACAGAAGCCATTAATAGATTGGAAGCAGAAAAGCGTGAAGGCGTCCAACGGCCAGAAGAGGAGACAAGCATTTTGGAAAGGATAATAAAGAGAGACGCTAAAGTAGCTGCTGTAATGTCTATGGATATGCTGATGGCAGGCGTTGATACGGTAAAAAATATTTTCGAATGCTACTTATGTACATATATGTGTTTATGTACATAAACATTTAAATTGTAGTTAATTAATCTTTCTATTAGACAGCCACACTGGTTGCCGGCGCTCTGCTTTGTTTAGCTCAGCACCCGGAAAAGCAAGAGCGCTTGCGCTCAGAGGTAAGGAGTGTACTGCCAGAAAAGCTTGGCGATTTCACACCAAATGTATTGGACAATATTCCGTATCTGCGTGCATGCATTAAAGAATCACTGCGCATTTACCCAGTATCTGTCGGGAATATGCGTGTACCGCAAAACGATCTCATTTTAAGCGGCTATCGTGTACCTAAAGGCACTTGGGTGAGCATGATTTCATCAACTCTACAATCGGATGAACGTTTTTTTCTGCGCCCCTTGGAATATTTACCGGAACGTTGGTTGCGAACGGACGAAACTATCAGCGAGGAGGGTGTGCGATCATTGAAGCCAAGCAACCCGTTTGTTTATCTACCATTCGGTTTTGGGCCGCGCATTTGCCTAGGACGTAGAATAATTGACTTGGAAGTAGGGCTGGCAATGGCAAGATTAGTTAGGAATTTCAAAATAGAATTTAATTATCCCACCGACAAGCCATTCAAGGGTATGCTAATCAATATACCAAATATACCCTTAAAATTTAAATTAACTGACATTGATTAAAAAGAAGCAGAGAATATTAGACTGATTTTTTGTTGTTTTTTTTCGTATCATTTATTAAAAAAACAAAACGCAATAAAGATTCACAAAATACGCCAAAAGCTTTGTTTTCACAAAATTAAATGAAATATGTATGTATGTAAAAAAAATTGCAAATATACATACATATATGTATAAGCAGGTTTGTATACATATACATATGTACATTGGAGTGGTTCATAAATATACTCTTTGGAAATTCATAAACGCTATATCAGAATATTGTTATTTGTGATAAAAAAGAGAAACGTCTTTTTTTCTGGTCGGAATTTTATAAAAACGCTGATGTTCTCTAACATACATGTATGTATACATGTATAAGTGTTCTACTTGGAATATAGGTAAGCACCTTAGGCGATAATCCATGTCTTCTTTCAGCTTTTAGTACCAAAACTGTCATCATGATTAATGCCTAACAAAAAACGTACCAAAACGCTTCTAAGAGTACCAAAATTTTTTTTAATGTGTCACAAAAACTATTTGAAACTTAAAGCTTAATGGCAAACAATATGTATTGGCAGTGAGAACTTTTCTCAGTGTCGATGGGCCAAATTTTTTATTTTAATTTTCCCGCTTTTCTTTTATAAAAATTTAGTTTGTATTATAACAAAAAAACATAAAAATATAATTTCTAAACTCTGTTCAAAACTCAATTTTTAATCACATTTTTTTATTACTTTTCTGAGTATGCAGTTTTGTAGTTAACTGCTGCTTTATTCCATGCCTCACAAAAGGAGCCATCTTTGGAAACCCATGAAAAATTGGTGAACCAATCAGCTCTAAATCTTCTTTTGTTTTCAACACTGAATAATATCTAAGTAGTCATAAGTAGTTAGAAATAGAAATTACAGATATTTTATAAAAATCCGATTCCCTGAGGTGAATTAATGTAATTCGCTCTTCGCTTTTTAATAAAAAATCTGTAAACAAACCACAAATTTACTAAAGTTATTGACTTCCGGCCGGGTGAAGTGTAAGTTGCTGCAAGATTACGAGTTCATATTTCCTACGGGGCTTACGTACATATACATACATACACACATACATATGTACATATGCATATCTAAGCTTTAGTTCTTTCACCTTATTGAACTATATTTAGCCTAATTGAACTATAGTTCGGTAGTAAGAGCTGAGTTACAGAGCAACAAAAATAAATGTTTTATAACACATTCTTACATATAAAAGATTGCAATAAACACACACAATTCAGTCATCTTTCTCCAAAATCACGAAAGGATGTTTATGGAAATTCGACAGAGCCTGCATTTAATTTTCTTTTCTTCTATTTTGCCCTCGAAATGCGAGTAAATTGCTATTAGCTTTGGCATCTGAAAGAGAAAGCCTTTTGTTAAACAATAAATCCTAAAAGCTCAACTCAATTACCTACTTTTTAATACAAATTGCTCTAAACGAGCGCTCTCTAAGCATATGTGGGTTCACATATACGAAGAGCGGGAGCAAAGCAGTGTATTTAATGCACACGGGTTTTGCTTAATTTCTTTTCTAGCAGATAATGATAATAAAAATATTACAAGGTAATAATTATTGTACCATGGGTAAAATCATTGAGAGGCAGTCTGACGTTTGGCAGCAATATAATTTTAAAATTCAAAATCAAGTTTGCACACACATGCTCATTTTTAATCTCAAAAAACAAGAGTTGTGAACAATTTCATATTTTTATTTTCAATTTTATATGATTTTAAAATGTTTGCAAACGCCAGAAAAAAATCATGACCGACGAATTGAGAGAATGATTTTACCATCTAATGTTTTTATCACGGCCGATAATTATCAGGAAGAAGTAGATGGGAAAATTGAATGAATTACGCTCACGGAGAGCGAAATAAAGCAAAAGCAAATAAGCGCAAAACTAGAAGAAACTAGCAAGTAAATAGTTGATCGGTGTATTTGACTAAATTTTACTAGCAGAAGTTAGCAGGAGAGCTAAAAAAATAAACGCGTAAGAACGAGGGGGAGTTGCTAGTTTCTGCTAGTTTTATGGGTGAAGAAACGCTTTCCAGCGGAAATTAATGATAATTTATGATAATTATCTGTTATGAAACAAAGCTAAGGTCTCACTTACTGAATCGTGAATCGTCTGAATGTGTTAGCATTGCAAATTAAATGAAATATTAGGTAGATTCAGAAGGCGCAGTAGTTGAAAGCAATCGTTGATAAAAAAAATCGGTGATCGTTATGCGTCTTCTGCATGACATGGTACACTAGCTGTCAAATTCAACTCTCAAAGGTACACATCAACATGTTGCCTCAAATGATCAGAAAAATATTACGATCATTTAACACGCAACTATTTAGTTGATCAGAAGTACACAGCAACGCGTTTAGAATGTGCAATCGCAACAGTTGGTGAGCTGTTGCGCCTTGTGAACGAGCCCATTATGTCTTTTAGCGTGAATTCCCATTAGCTGTTTCTTTATGCCCTTACAACGAAAAACGTGTTCCCATATGTGTTGTAAAATTACATTTCCATTTTTATTGGAGTGTTGTCACAGACAAGTTTAGTTCACTTTAATGAACGAAGAAATGAACTAGTTCAATTAAAAGAGATGACTCTATCGCTCTCTAGTTCAAAGACTGCCCAAGCCTAATTTGAATGCAAATGGGTATTTCCACGAGAAGCTCACTTTGCTCCGAAATGTAAAGTGTTTATGAAAGTCGACTTTTATTTGAAAATATCACAAAGAAATATTGAGATTTTCAGAATCTTAATGACTTTTAATCTAACTCAGTTTACATATGGCTTTATCTTGCATGTTTATGGGTACGTATTTTAAGTTAACCTTTTTATGAAACAGTACGGCAGCAATATTGAACCAAACTGCTTTAAGGATGACGAGGTAGCCGGCTTAATTTTTATCTGGAGAAATTCCAACCACGGCATACCTCAAACTCAATTATTAAATAAAAATTTTATAGAAATTTGCATTTTTAGTTATTCATTCAAATTTTTTTAACTTTACTTTACAAAGGGGAACACGGAAAACCCTGTACAATGTAAATTTAAGGAAATTCATATGTGCGCTTTCTGGATACATTATTGTGGACGAAATTGTCACCTTACGTGCCAGTTTATAGCTTCTAGGAATAAAATTGTATATACATATATATTTTTTTTTAAATAGCGACTGCAGACTTAAAGTTACGTTATTTGAAATCACTTCTAGTTTTAATAAAAAGTTCTATCTCACTACACAAATTTTTATTTTCCTATGACACTTATACAAACAACTTATATTTTTTTAACGTGGCAATATATTTACCAAGCCCAAATTACCGAAATATCGCAGCTTTAGAACCTAATATAAAGCTACTGACGTGAGGTCTAAAAATCTGAAAAAAATTATCTAAATATTCCCAAAATCTTTTCCTTTTGGACTTTTCTTCACTGTCACGTTCGTAACCCATGGAAATGCCCATATATGTACATACATATAAACGCTTTTATGAGGTCTTATCAAATTGTATGCAAAAAACGAGTATTCAGTTGAATTGCAGCAACGAGCGCGTTAGGTACTCGAAACTCAAATTATAAAAAAATGTTTTATGTAAAAATAAAATGTGTCGCGATCGGTAAACGCTGCCTCACAAAGAGCTTTCAGGTGATACCAAAACGATCGTTGTCAACAAAGGTGAAAAATAAAGCTGAGAGACACAAATGAAATGGTTTTTTTTTTTTTGTTTACGAGTGTTGCCCTTTGTACGTTTAAATTTATACGACCTTTGCAAAATATGTACTTTAAGCGCCGTTCTCACCATCTCTGGATAACGTTGTCTGATTAACATTAACTGCAGGTTAACATCATTATCTACTTTATAAATAATATAACAGGGAGTTGAAAACATCGATAGCGATGTTTAGCCTATATGTATATATTTTATTAACCGGTTTTGAAAGTTAACATGGTGTGCATTATTAACACCAAAGACTTTGCTCCAATTTTTTTTTTACGAGTTGTTTGCAAACAAATAAAAATCGAAAAGTGAACTTTGGGTAGCCCACTTGTAAAAACTGGACTCATATATAAAATAATTGCCGCTTTCGTTGTTCGGGCTTAACTCAAAAACTACTGAATAGATTTCAGTCAAATTTTCAGAGATTACATATATCCTGCATACATATGAAGGGGTTAGAATCAAAAGGATCTAAGTAGATCTGCATATTTTTGAGATAAAAGGTTACAGTTGTTTACTTATTGTAAATTCTGGGTAAATGCATTTGAAATGATTCTTGCCTAAATGAATGCAGGTTAATTAACTAATTCAAAGAATGTTTACTCTTTGCCACCAAATAAACACTTGGGGTATTCACAACGGTGTCGTAAGTGTCGTATAGTTGTATGTCGTAAACTTTAAGCACCTAAAAAATATATTACGGGGGTTCGCAAAGTACCATCAAAATCATATTGAGAATTTTCGCAGTGTTCAAAAATAGTTGATTGTGGTTTCAGGTTCTCTAGACATTTATTTAAGCTTTTAAAGTTTACGACATACAACAATACGACACTTACGACACCGTTGTGAACCCCTCAACTATTTTTAACTATAGTATATGGGTATAACTTATATTTTCAAAAAATGTAATATAGACCCTTATGATTCTAATTCTAAAAGGCTATTAAAGGCTACCAGAAACTCGCTAGATGGCGCTGGGATCGAGTTATTTATAAAAGTCGTATTTATGAGCCGATTTCGATCAAATTCAAAACGTGCAATCAGAAACATCATCATTTGTTATTGGCTACCATTGGTGTTTTAAAAATGGAAAATTCATAAAAATTGTTCATTACATTGCAATGCCCGCTGGAGTTAAGGTATTTAGAGAATCCGTATCTATATATATAATACGCGAAATGATTTTTTGTTCCGCTTAAAAGATCTATACCGTTCGCCCGATTTTCAAAAATAAGATACCAACTTAAAGCGTTTAGGCTGAGGATGTGCAAACTGGTTTTAGTTTAGTTATTATTTAAGAATCAATGCTATAAAATCCGCACCGTTCGTTCGATTTTCCAAAATGAGGCGTCAAACTAAAAGCCTTGCACTGTAGATGTGCAATAAGGTTTTACTTTGTTGAAAAAAGTTGCCACCTTTTAAAAAATTATATTTAACCTATAAAAAAATAAGTCAATGATTACAAAGTGGGTATCAGACGAAATGGGTTTAAAAAGCTTTGTTTCTTAGCTGAAATATAGGAGGGTTGTCACCTGTTTAAAAATCATATTAGGTAAGGGAAACATGTATCACCATATGGGTGCCAAACGAAAGGGGTTTCAGAAAGTAGTAAGTTTAAAATATTTTGAAGAGGGTTGCCACCTGCTTTAAATATCGAGTTTAGTTTACTTATAAACAAGTTATACGAAATATGAAAATATGGATATCAAACGAAGGGATGTTAAGAAATATTTAGTTTGAACGCTAAGAATATTTTTGAGGTGTTGGAAGAGTGTTGCCACCTGTTAAAAGTTGAATTCAAATTATTTTATAAGTTAAGTGAATTACTAAAATGTGGGCATCAATCGAAGGGCGGTTTGAAAAATTTTTATTTCTGAACTGTATTTAGCGGGGTTGCCACATGTTTGAAAATTAAAACTCCACTGTATTCATCGTTTCATTCAAATAAGTATCACAGTGTCTGGTGAAGGTGGGTTGACAATGATTAAGCTTGAAAATACTTTTTAGAGGGCTGCCAGCTGTTTGAAAAGTCTAACTCAATTAACTAATTCAAAACCATATGCAATATAAAAATACCGTAGTCAAACGAAAAAATGTTAAGAAATCTTGAATTTGAACATTTTGAATTTTTGAAGAGAGTGGTCACGTGTTTAAAAAGTTGCATTCAAATTATTCAGTAAGTTGGATGAATTATTAAAAGATGGGTTTAAATCGAAATTTGTTTGAAAGGGATTTATTAGGAAAGGGACCTTTATTTAGGAGGGTTGCCATTTCTTCGAACAATCAAATTCGAATTAGTTCATTAGTTTATTGAAACACATGTGTATAACCATGTCAGACGAAGAGATTTAAGAAGATATTAGTTTGAGCATACTTTTGAAAAGGAATTTAAACACATTAGGGGTAAAATTAGGGACCTTAGCCTGTAGATATATGTTAAAGTTTTATTTTTTTAATTACATAAGAACTTTTTTCATCGGTATAAGGTGATTTGAAATTCGATGAAAATAGAAACATTAGAAATATTTTTAAAGTTTTTAAAATTCGAATTCGGGCGTTTTAACGCCATGCGGATTTACTACTTTTTTATAATTAATTATAATTTAAGCAAATTATCCTTTTATCACTTTAGGTGAAGACCCTTAAAACAAAACCGGTTTATCCAGATTTTTTTTGCAATTTGAAAATGTAGAACCGTTTTTTTTTCAAATTATTCTTAAACAGGCCTTTGAAAAAAGCGAATAATCGAACACCCTAGTGAATATCATGTAAATAGCGATGTTTTAAAAATTATATATATTTTTTTTTTCAGCAAATCGGCTCTACCACCTCTGAAAATTCATCTACAAATTTGTGTCAGCATTCCGGTGCATCTTTGGATTGGAAGCAGGCGCGCCCTTTCAATGAATTACCTACAGACAATGCCTTCAAACTGATCTGTAAATTTTTGCCCGGCGGTCGATACTATAATTTAGACTCCAACCAATTGGAGATGGCAATGCGCAAGGAGTTTGGTGATATTTTCGTAGTACCCGCAGTGTTGGGTCGGCCTGCCACCTTGGTAACACACAATCCAAATGATTTTGCATCTGTCTTTCGCAACGAAGGCATATGGCCCATACGCCCATTTTCAACCCTACGCTATCATCGGAGAAAACGGCATGCGGATTTTTACCAGGGTGTCGAAGGCGTTTTAACTACGTTAGTAGTCTTAATTGAGTCTCAATAGCAAAGCTTATGTATCTTTTCTTTCCCGCAGACAAGGTGAACAGTGGAGCTCATTCCGCTCGGCAGTAAATCCACTGCTAATGCAATCAAAAAGTATACTCCTATATCTTAGCAGAATGGCACAAGTAAGCCAGGAATTCGTTGACAGGTAAATCATGTCCTGTTCACACTGCTTAACAGTAGTAAGTTCTAATCTTTGCAGAATACGTCTGATACGCGATCCCAATACCCTGGAAGTGCCAGCAAACTTTGAGGACTATATACAGCGTTGGTTGTTGGAATCTGTATCGCTAGTTGCTCTGGACAATAACCTTGGATTGCTTCGAGAACATAATGAAAATCACGCAGATGGTATGAAAATGATATCTGCCTTAAATACAATATTCACACTTGGCTATGATTTGGAGTGGAAACCTTCACTGTGGCGACGAATGAGCACACCGAAATTCAAGCGTGTAATGCAGGCTATGGACGATGTACAAAATATATCGTTGAAATATATAGATAAAGCAATAGAAAAACTGGAAGCCGAAAAGCAGCAAGGTTTCGAGCGGCCAGAGCATGAAAAGAGTGCTTTCGAGAAGTTACTAAAGATCGATCGAAAAGTAGCGACTGTGATGGCCACGGATTTACTGCTTGGTGGCGTTAATACCGTAAATATAATACTATGTTCAGACTAAGCGTTTTTTTTTTGTATCTACTAAAAACAAAACCACTTCTCGTAACACTTTAACAGACTACATCAGCAGTTACAGCCATATTACTTTGCTTAGCTAAGGACCCACAGAAGCAGCAAAGAGTGCGTGAAGAAGTTATGCAAATACTGCCACAAAAGGACGGTGATTTCACTGCCGATGCACTAAACAACGTATCCTATATGCGCGCTTGCATTAAGGAATCAATGCGTGTATATCCATTATCTGTCGGAATTGTGCGTGTAACACAAAACGATCTTGTCTTGAGCGGTTATAGAGTGCCGAAAGGTACTTTGGTGAATATGGTTGCCACTACTCTAATGGCTAATGAAAAGTATTTTCCCCATCCGTTGGAATTTTTGCCAGAACGTTGGCTGCGATCGGCTAAAGGAGGGGACGAGAATAGCGCGAACAGTGCAACTGAGTGTGTGCAAACATTAAAACCAAACAATCCGTTCATATTTTTGCCGTTCGGTTTCGGTCCAAGAATTTGTCTGGGACGCAGAATAAGCGAACTGGAAATGGAATTGGGTATTGCTAGAATAGTTAGAAATTTTAAAATTGAATTTAATTACCCTACGGCAAATGCTTTTAAGAGTTTATTTGTTAATTTGCCAAACATTCCGTTGAAATTTAAGTTCACTGATATTGAATAGTAACAAGTAAATAAATAAATTAATTTATTAATTTGAAAGAAAAGCAGCAGACAAAAATCGGGTTCGTCAGCTATTTTTTATTTTTTATTTTTTTAACCTACAGTGGGGAGCAAAAATGTCAAAATGGTTATTTTTTTAATATTGAGTTTTGCATATTAAAACTTTTTCGTTGATTTTTGATTAAAATAGTGTCCATGCTATAGCTAAAACAACTTTATTTAATCAACAATTCCTCCAATTTTCATTAAATTTTTCAAGTTTTGGATATGAATTTCAAAAAATACTTCTGAGTATGCCGTTTTTCAAAAATTTTGGTTTGCTGATAGTCTTTTTTTATATATGTATATGCACATTTTTTTTATGAAATAACAGCTTTTTTTGCATTTCAGCGACGATGTGAAATAGGGCCTCTCAATATTAAGGTAACGATATGTTAAAACGGGGAAAGACCTTAAGCAGTCTAGGCTTTGGAGTCTTTAAACTTGCACATTATTATACTAAAAATAGCATGGGCTAAAAAACTGCATATTCAAAAGTGTTTAGCAAACTCGTTTCAAAAAAGTGAAAAGTATGACGAACTTTTCTAATTTTTTAACTTAAATAAGTGAAGAAGTATAAGTTCGGGCGAAACTGAATTTTATATACCCGGCGCAGGTATCAGGTCGTTCCAACTTTCTTTAAACTACCTAAAAGTCTATAACAGTCTTATTTATTGTTGTAAGTATTAACTTGGAGTAAGTTTGGAGAGTTTTCGTATATCCGAAAATTACCGTTATACTGGAAGCCGGTGCAATTTTAGTCCGATTTGAATAACTTTCAACGAATTGCTTTTTCGTAACAAGGTTATTAAATGCACCGATGTTGGTCGAAATATATCGGTTAACGAGATAAACATTTTTAGTCATAAATCCAAAAATATATAATCTAAATTTCTGCTCAGTGGTCATTGCAATAATCGATTTTGAGTCAATTAGCTTCAGTAGTTACTGATTTTTCGCACTTTTCGCGTTTTGTAAACTACCGTTATAGAAGAGGTGGGCATAGTGATTGCCTGATTTCAAAGATTTTCAACAAATTTCTTAGCTGGATCAGAAACAAGGCCCGTACCGAGTTTAGTAAGAATTGGTGAAGGGGCTACTAAGACACAGTATTTCATCGTAAGTGGGCGGGTCACGGCTTTTTCCAAAAATTTCATTATATTATTTTGCATCAAAATTCTACTTAACATACTGATTTTAAACAATTTAAATCCAATATTTACAGGAATATCGCAGTTTTTGCATTTTTCAAAAATACCGTTATGTGAGAAGAGGGCGTGGTTATAATCCGATTTCGTCCATTTTTAATAGCATAATTGCGCTCGGGTATAAAAACGATAAAGGTAAGAAAGTTAAGGCAAAACTAAAGATAAAGACGAAAATAAAATAATGAAAAATACATACATATTCTTGTACTTAAGAATTGAGTTAATTGAAAAGGTAAGAAATTCAATTGAAACTTTTCAATAAGAATCGGAAGATCTACAGTCATCAAAAATTTAGCTATCGAAAGTTATCAAGTCATCGAAATACAGAAACCCAGTTATCGAAATTTTTCGACAGTTATTGAGTTATAAAAATTTGCCAAGTTAATGAAATCTAAGATTATCGAGTTATCGTAATGTTATCGATATTTACTTTGCACCTTCATAGATGGCAAGGCCTTAAAGGTCACCTGTTGGCTTAAAATAAGAGAATGTTGATACTGGACTGTATGGAGCGAGGCGGAGATTGCTGATGGCAGAGATCTAGAAACAAGTGTAATTTCAATGCCCCAGAATAGTACGCCATCATTGCTTTTACTAAGGAGATCCTACACGTTTGGTTATGCTGGCTTAATTCGAATACTGAGCTCGGGCTCACAAGCTATCGAGTGTACTACTGATGGCTCGAGTGTACTACATTGGGCACGGATCTGGTGTCTATATGGAAGGAAAAGTGGGTGAACTTCACTTTTCACTTGAGAAATATGTCTCGATATTCCAAGTCGAGCTATTTACAATCCTCAAGGCCACGGTCACGTGGTAGAAAATAGCTGGAGCTGCAGGAATTTACGTGCGTATAGTGGCATCCAAGCTGCACTCAAGTCATTGTCAGCTCTCTAACTACTACTCCACACTGTTCCGGTAATTCTAGTCTCGGCAAAATTATGTTGGTAATCATAACGAGCTTGCCTTACTCTGGGTGCCAAGTCACTCGGGATAACCTGGTAATGAGGTATCTGACCGTTTGGCCTGAGAGGGTTAAGACCAGGTATTCCTCGGTTCGTATCCAGCCATAGCACTCCCACCTTCGGCCGTCGATGCCACCGCCAGAAACTGGGTAAATACCTCGCTCGGCAAAGACTGGGTGGCGGAGGCTTCGAGCGGATGCAGGTTGGCGAAACTCATGTTTACCCTCATCGTTGCGGGTTGTGCTAGGTATTTGTTTTCATTGAACATATTGGACTGCAGGCAACTTGTGGAACTGGCTGGCTTTACGTGGTGCAAACATCTAACTGTGATCGGCATACAGAACAACCCCAATCGTCCTTCCTGCCTTGAAGAGGATGAAACGGCGGAACACTCTTCTCTCCTACAGAGCCTTTGCAAGAATTAGGTACGCGATTTGTGGAAACGATATGTTGAAAGACGAACAACTGAGCTCCTTTTAACCCAACAATCTGCTTCGATTTATTCGGAAAGCAAGTAGAATTAAAACAGTTTAAAAGGGGGGTGGAAACAGTAGAATGGGCGGCGTGTTGCCTGAGTGCCGCCAACAAAAGCAAAAATAACAGAAATATATATAGATGTGGATATTGCATGCAGAGAACCTTCGTGTACGTAGCCGACATTTCTGCCTTACTGCAAGTAAGAGCGTTAAGTTGATTTTTAACAAGAAAAAAATTACGATTAACGCTTTGCAAACAATGTTATCGCACCGAGTGCCGCGATATGCATTCATTTAAGCTGGAGCACTTATCGGGTGCAGTTCCACAAACTTTTCTTCAAAAATGCTTTCTCACAAACTTAGCATAAAAGCGATCAGCAAAAGCAGCATCACAAAAAATGTTGAAACTGCAAGATATTGGGCGATAATAAAGAAGGTAAATAAAACTGGCGACATAAAACTGCAGTAAGCGCTATTTGAATGGGTGAATGAACCTAAAAGTTAAATATAAATAAGTGTTCATACGTTTGTACACATATTAGTAGATATGCATATGAGTATAATAACACCAGTGATTTTATAAATAAACAGCACACAAGCGCTGCCGGTCCTACCAGTACTACCAGCTCGTTCACAAATGTTGATCAACAACTGGATATGACCGTGGAATGGCAGCAAGCGCAGCCATACTGCGAGTTGCCTAAAGATGGCGTTTTCAATTTTCTGCGTAAATTTTTACCTGGTGGCCGATATTACAATTTGGACTCTGCCCAAATTGTTAAGTCAATGCAAAAGGAACATGGCGATATTTATATATTACCAGGAATGATGGGTCGACCTGATGCCGTCGTTACACACAATCCAGAAGATTTTGAATGCATCTATCGCAATGAAGGTAGATGGCCAATAAGACCAAACTCATCAACATTGCGATATCATCGAAATGTGCTGCGAGCTGAATTCTATAATGGCATCGAAGGAACGATAGCGACGTATGTATGACCGTATACTCGTATAGTTTAATGAACGTACATATCGTTACCTTAATATAGAACATCGTAGCTGAAATGCGAAAGGCCGTAACTAAGTAAAAATCCAAAATTCTCTTTTTGATTTATTATGATTCATTTCATCGAATTAAAAGTCCGGACATGATTTAAGGCAATATGCTATATGAGCTATGGCCTTTCTGTATTAAGGTAACGATATACTTAAATTAATTAATTTAATGTTTTTTTTCACCATAGCCAAGGTGAACAGTGGGGCTCGTTTCGTTCGATTGTAAACCCGCTGCTTATGCAATCGAAACATATGAAAAATTATCTCAACAAAATGGCGCAGGTAAACCAAGAACTTGTTGAGAGGTAAGGATGCTATTCATACTCCCAGCTTTATTTGGCAATCTGGACACCAACGTAAAATTTAATCTAAATTGAATCATTGCAGAATTCGCTTAGTACGTAATCCCGAAACCTTAGAAATGCCAGACGACTTCGAAGAAACTCTACAACGTTGGACGCTGGAGTCGGTATCTGTAGTGGCATTGGACAAGCAACTTGGATTGTTGCGAGAAAATAGCGCAAATTCTGAAATTGCTTTGAAACTATTTTCAGCTCTGACGGACTTCTTCACACTCACCTTCGATTTGGAGTACAAACCATCACTGTGGCGCATTGTGAGCACACCCAAATTTAGACGTCTCATGCGAGCCATGGATGATATACAAAATATAACATGGAAATATACGACGGAGGTCATCGAAAAACTGGAGGCCGAAAAAACGGCAAGGCATCGAACGTAAAGAACGAGAGCAAAGTGTGTTGGAGAAACTGCTGAAGATAGACAAGAAGGTAGCCACAGTCATGGCTATGGATCTACTTATGGCAGGCGTTGATACGGTAGTTTTCCACTAGAAGCTAAATACGTTGAGAAAATAACAACTTTTCACTTTCTTCTAGACAGCTTCAGTGGCAGTCGGTGCGCTGGTATGTCTAGCCAAGAATCCTGAAAAGCAGGAAAAACTACGACAGGAAGTATTACGTGTGCTACCGCGAAAAGATGCCGACTTCACAATTGATGCGCTGGACAACATACCCTATCTACGCGCCTGCCTGAAGGAGGCATTGCGAATCTATCCTTTGGCTATTGGAAATATACGTGTGCTACATAATGATGTCCTCTTGAGCGGATTTAGAGTGCCAAAGGGTACTGTAGTAACCATGATCTCATCAACTGCATGGCATAGTGAAGAACACTTTTCACGCCCCTTAGAATACATACCGGAACGTTGGCTTCGTATGAATAAAGCAGATGATCAGTCAAATGAGGACACAGCCGATTATACACAACCACTTAAACCAAGTAATCCGTTCATCTATTTGCCATTCAGTGTCGGACCGAGAGCTTGTGTGGGTCACAGATTAGGCGATTTGGAAATGGAATTGGGTATTGCGAGATTGGTTAGAAATTTTCACATAGAGTTCAATTATCCGACAGATAACATATTTAAGGGAATGCTGATTAATATGCCAAATGTACCGTTAAAATTTAAATTCATTGATATTGAATAAAAAAGAGAAGGAAGATGGTAAAGTAAACCAAATTATGAGGAATTTGAGCTGTAAAATAATTGTAAATCTATGTACATAAATACAAACACAGGTAGTTACTATAATACAATCAAAGAAGAAAACTCCTTCACTTTTTGACTTCTTATCCCCACATCTAAACCTTCTATAGATTATGCTAAAAAAGATGTATTAAAACAGAAATGTTCCGTCACGGTCTTAACATCAACTGTCGTTGTTTGACAACAGAATTTTCATTGGACACAGATCAATTCGATTGTCTCATCGCCCTAGCACTGCTTGCAAAATTTAAATTTTTTATGGGTGCGTCTTAAAATCTAGCTTTAAAATTATCAACAATGTTGTTGTGAAAATACTAAATTGGTCCGAATGACAACGAGTTGAGACAGCTTTTATGTCCATTCGCACCATGATTCAATAACTAAAGGTTTGGCCTTATACCTTTTTGGCGATATACAAGAGATGTCTGAGGTTGGACTATGTGCCGCTATACTGGAGAGATTCGAGAATAGTGTTCTCTTACCTAAGGCAAGTAAAGCCAAGCCTCTTTACTCAAAAGAGCACAGACCCATCAGTTTAACTCCATTCCTCCGGAAAACGCTTGAGAAAATCCTAGATATACACATAAGAGGTAGCATAATGATCGACAGAGCTCCGGACATAAAAATCTCGAGCCCACGCTGGAACACAAGGTTTATGCTCTAGGTGTGGAGCTTTTAAAAATGTATCAAGATGAGCTATTCTGAGTAGCTTACAAGAAAACTGTGGGAGAATTAGAGCTGAATGGAGTGAAGCCAGGCTAACTAAGGGGCATTCTAACCCCTCTGTGACTGCTAAACAAATTTTGAAGGGAAGGCACCCAAACTAGTTGTTTATAATAAATGAATTGAGCCCTCAGTACTATATACCAATGAACTACTCGTACAGGATTAGGGATTAATGCAGATAGAACAGATATGTTACTTTTTACAAGAAAGTACAAGATTCCTTCGGGAAAACTCTCTATACTGAATGGCACCGTACTCAAACCAAAAGAGCACACCAAGTACCTTGGGTAATCTCTGACTGTAAACTGCTGTGGAAGTGCAATGAGGAGGACAGATTGAAAAAGGCGAGTAATGTAAAAAGATTGCTGGGTATTAATTTGGGACCTATCGCCTGCCCTGTTGGTGCTACACAGAAATAGTCAGGCAAATTGAGGGCCACTTGTATCAACTCACGTCAGCGAACGTTTAGTACATTCAAGACTTTTCTTCGCGAAAATCGAATACAAATGCTGCCAAACAAAATCAAAATGCATCTTATGGGTCAATGTTACTACATATAATTATAGAGATTAAAGTTTTGTGAGTCAAAAACTAGAAAAGAGAAAATAGTCAAAGATTCAAAGTTTAAATTATTCATATATGTATTTAATGAAACTAGTTCATAGTTTTTCTCTTTTTATTTTACTTGTAAAACAAACATTTCTAAAATAAAGGTAGCTTTTGATTATTTTTCGGTTTTTGTCTTTTTTTAGTACTATTAAAGCTAATTTATTCAAAATTGATGCTTGCAAAAATTCCTTACCAAGGAATACGTTTATGATAAAATGTTGTGGCACCGCCTACTTATGACACATATATGTATCTCCGTAACCGTTCTACCAATTTGTACAAAACTCGGTACGGTTATTGTGCTTGCCCCATAAAAGCAAAACGTTGAAATTATCGAAATCGGACTAAAATTGAGCGGTAGCTTTCGGAGAGGTGAAAATCATATATTATTACTTGCGCCGGGTATTTCATGTTCCGCTCCCGAGTAACGAACATCTAAATCCCGGGACTAACTCCGAAAATCTCGGGATCGTAAAAAAA